>NC_142933.1:54139885-54142385 GCF_046866305.1 Octopus bimaculoides | reverse complement strand
ATTTGATATGATAGGCTTAAAAGTATACATGCTTTGAATTTCTACTCACAGAGACCCTTAACATTTCGGGCTAGAAAAATGTACATCACCTATAAAGAAAAAAGATAAAAGGTTCAGATGAGAACTCGCACATACGGGATTTAGGGGACAATGTCTTCAAATATATTTTAATGACTATACACAACTAGCATTAATATATAAATAACATCCTTAACAAAAGAGTACTGTAGATGAGTGAGATTATTTTTTTTATAAAGAATACTATTCGCTGGACATAATAAAAGTGAATAAGTTTTTCAATTGATTCTCATTCTAAAGTTTTTGACTAATAAAGTCCACTAGAAATGATAGCATATAGATGGATGATCACTACTCAACACCAACTGATCAACTCATTCAGAAGCAGATATCAACTGCATGTACATCCTAATATATGAAGTAGTAAAGGCGGCGAGCTAGCAGTAACGTTACCACGCCGGGCGAAATGCTTAGCGGTATTTCGTCTGTTTTTACGTTCTAAGTTCAAATTCCGCCGAGGTCGACATTGCCTTTCATCCTTTCGAGGTCTATAATTAAGTACCAGTTGTGCCTAGAGTAGAAAAGAATATTTTTTAAATAAAATATTTTTTAAATAAAAGATGTAAATTCTTTATCAGAAGGTAACCAACCGTTTTTGGAAGAAGTTTCTTTCTGGTGTGTGAGCCCTTTCGATTACCTTTTCAAAATAAAATTATAAGCTTTCACCGTATCTTGACTATAGAAAAGCGTCTAATATTATAGCATATAAACACGCATATGGGAAATCAAGACGGACATTAATACATGTAGGAATCGAACCAATATCTCATATTTTCGCGATAACTGTGCTAAAAGATTACATCTGCGTTTCCGTTAAAATTTTGGGACTATGACTTCATAGCGGTAAATATGTAGCCATGTGTGAACTAGTAAACGGTAGCGAGTGGAAATCTGGAAATAGAATTATATATATATATATATATATATATATATATATATATATATATATATACAATTAAAATAAGAGCTATAACACGATCCATTGTAAGGACTTTTTAATGACCTATGATCATTTCGATGCAATATCCCGACTCACTCCTGTATGTCATAAAATATGGAATATTGTATCTCCTCAGAGTCAGATTTGATTAATTCATAGCATACTGTAAAAAACAGACAACATTAATAGTTGTCCTTAAATTACACGTGTATAAACAGGTTGAAATGACATGAAACATATTGACACTGCATACAATATCGGTTAAGAAAACCGTTAGATAGTAAAGTAAGTAGGTAAGTAGTGTTGTTAAGTTAGGATATTAACCTAGGATGTTAAGTAGCGACCGCTGTAAATTTCAATAAAAACCGTTGGACTTTTGAAAGTAAATAGCAGTTTATTTTCTTTCTTCGTTTTAATTACTTTCAAAAGTCCAACGTGTTATAGCTCTTATTTTAATTGTATATGCACACAAAATTGTATGATTAACAACATTTCATATGAGATTTTGCTACGTTGATAACATACAATATTTTTACCAAAGTTTTGGTAGAGATCTATAAATACAAATATATATATATATATATATATATATACTACATATATGGGAAATTCTGTCTGTGGGTGGGATTGTAGAGTTGTTAGCTAGCTCCTCCTACATCGTTTTGTCGATTTTGATGAAACTTGACACGTGAGTAGAACTCATGTCTGGAAACCTCATGGAATACTCAGATTGTTGAAAAAGATCGACAATAAGACCCCTAAATTATTTGGTAAGAAGGAAATTGAGTATGCTTATTTCTTAGTATTTGAACTGTTAGAGTTATTTTCGCAATTCATCCAGTACAACCCTTAAACAAGTTAATAGTATTGACCTACACAATAGATCCACTTAATTCGGTTAGTGACTTATTCACAAATATACCAACACAAGCGCTCCTGACGGTAATATTCTCTGGGAACGCACAAAAGTCCTTTTCAGAGTTATTTACTTTGAATTGTTATTATCTCATATGTGATTAGCCTGTTATTACGTAACATGCTTCACGATTTTAGTATACATAGCTTATTAGTATTTCCTTTTATATTCTATATACTATGGGAACTCATTAAAGCCTTTTTCAGGGCTATTTTATTTGAATTCTTACTATCGGATAACTAATTTCATGTTATTACATTATTGACTTCACAATCTAGGTATTCCTTATTGGGAATTCCTTAAAACAAGATCTTGTGTAAGTCAGTTCGATAATCTCTGTAAATGCACAAAAACTGTTTTAAGGGATACATATTTTGTATTATTGTTATTGAATTAGCGAAACAATTATGAGAACAAAACCAAGGGATAAGCCGCGCTTTCCCAGGAATTACCGGGTACGTCAGCTAGTATATATATAAATAAGTAGGCGTAGTCTGGTCAAAGTTCGTTTCGAAATAATGACCTTTTGCCTCCAAATTGTGATACCTTGGACATATTTCTATTGT
>NC_142933.1:54092385-54137385 GCF_046866305.1 Octopus bimaculoides | reverse complement strand
CATAATGATTCTTACGTACCTAGGACATTGGGTTACAAAACTAAAATTCGAAGATGTGCCCTCTGAAATAGAAGCACAATGGCTGGTGTCAGCCATTTACTACAATTTCGAGGAAGTTATTAACATCTTGGAAATTGCCTGGATAGGTCAGGCGTTCCAGTCACAGATATTTAATTTCTTTTAACTAAACAGTTTGAAACACCAGATATTGGTTGAATGTGTCTCGTAGAACACGGTTTACTCTTAACTGCCCAACAATAAAGAAGCAACAGCAACAACAACAAAAACAGCAGAAACAACAAAAGGAGAACACTACTCGCAAACCAGCACTGTTACCCACACCGCCATCAGCATAACAGCCACACGAACAGATGACACAGCTCCACAAAACAACAAGCGAACTCACCCGACCCACCCAATCAACACAACCAACAGCAGAAGCAACACCACCACCAGCAACAGAAACAGCAGCAGCTACAGAAGTACCAAAGCCTGAAAAGGGAAAAATGACTAACCCCTCATCCCCAACAACCAATGCATCACATCCCAACAGCCACCAACCAAAATTAATAACAGCAACAACATCAGCACACCCACAAATCGTTCCCAATACCTCCCCCTTCCATGTTCTGATTCTTCCGACATGTCTTCTGATGAAGGCGACGCGGAAGAATGGCAAATATCCACACGGGAAGAAGAACAAGGGGGAAAAAAAGAACAATCACTCAATCGAACAAAGCAGAGAGATATAGCACTCCCACACATAACAACACCAGCACCAACACTACAAACATTCAAACACCAACAATGCTAACCGCAATCAACACGAACAAGTTGGACCTGATGCAATACAACAGGTCGCACACCGACGTAATTGAAAACACTTAGAAAACAACCAACCATCCACGCACAACACCACCACGACACATTTAAATACTACACACTATACAAAACGCACATAAACTAATGAAATCTCTCTACCCTAATTGAGTAGGGAAACTTCAAAAACATTTGTAAATAAACTATATAAAAATCTCCTCACGGAAACTGAGGAGGAAGATCCCTAACTTTTGAAAGAGTAAGTCGCTCTCTCCCACTTTCTGTTTTCGCTTTGTGTCTGAAATCTAACTTTCGCCAGATTGATGCTCAAGACACGTAATATAAATGTGCGTGGCTAAAGGTTGCCTAGGAAACAAGTTTACCTGTTAAACGACATCAAGTCACAAAATGTAGCTATCATAGCCATCAGCGAAACCAGACTCTCCAACCCGCGGAACCTCCAGCCTATGTTCAGCAGACAATTCGATATTTATTTTTCCCGTATCTGCCGAGAATGGACGGTGGTGGTACTGCGGTGCTTTTTTGAAAGAGTCTGGATCTGAAAATAAGGGCACCATTCCTAAACCCGGAGGGTAAGCTAGTCGTCTTGGATGTCGATGGCAGTAATGGCTGAACTTTACGACTAATAACAGTCTATGCACCGTCCTTATCAGGTCGGCTGGATTTCTTTCGACGTCTAGAGGTTTTCATGGGGACGTCTCGACCGTTACTTTTAGTAGAGGATTGGAACGCTACCTTGGACACGGATTTAGACTACGTGGGTGGAGATAGGAAGAGAAGGGGATGCAAGTGCCTCATAGACTTGCTCAGAAGGTTTCCAACTGTCTGACAGGTACTAACTTGACAACCCAAATGTACCAATATGGACATGGACCAACCGCGTCGTATCGTCTGATGGTATTTAGATAAGGTATTCTGTAGGACAGTGGATATGGATAGTGTAGGTTGTCCACAATTTCACATAGTCAGCTACACAGATCACAAATTCATGACTTGAACGCTCAACTTAGATAAGAATCAGGCAGGGTCCCGGTTACTGGAAGCTGAACGTGTCCTTCCCGGCGCGACAGGTTTACAGAGACCGGATTAGCACATTATTCCAGAGGGCGTTGACGGGGGCCATTGTCAATGAGTGAGCTCAGTTAACATACGGTGCATTAATGATATCTGACAGGAAGCTTTATAACTAAAAGATGATAAATAGTTGAAAGACTTAGGAATATAATGGAACTAAAGGTTCCCACACTAGTATGGCGGAAAGCTTTGTTCGTGTTAAGAGCAACTGCGTTGCTTTCGCTCAAGTTGCAAATGATAACAAAGACCTTCTATGGAACGGATGACAACATTCGCAGCGTCTTATATCCGGTGGATTTATAGAAAACGTTCGAGCGTTCACAAAGAAAGAACTTAGGAGAAATTTGCCTCATGTTTTGTGAATATTTGCACCGCACCACATACAAGATATTGGGCTGATAAAGATGGGGCAGTAACTGACAAAGTCAGAAACGTTGTTTTTCTTGTTAACGGGACACAGGATCACGTATTCCCAATGCTTCCACTGCATCTACCTGAAGAGTGTGTCATGTGAGTGTGTGTATTTACACACACACACACACACAAACACGAACGCATACACGCAAACACGATCGCACACACAAAAGCACGAACACACACACGTTTATATATATATATATATATATATATAACACGCACGCGCACATACGCGCACACACACTATATATTAGGGGAAAAGACAACAAAAACCAAAGTAAGACAAGTATCTCAAGTCATTTATAATAATTCAATTAGGGTAAGGTGAATTTGAAGACTTACAGCTGTTTCTGAGATATCTCAAGTGATAGGCTAGCATTGAAAGTTCTAGATAGGGAAATTCACGGATTATGAGGAATGAAATAGGAGAATAAGCATTAAAAGTAGATAGAAGAATACGGACAGGAGAATAAAGGGGGTTGGTCCATACTTCTGTAAAGGTATAGACCCTTAGTATAATACCCAGGTAAATCCAGGCAGCATTTTGGCAGTATTTTGAATGATGCGTTCATGTTGAAGTGGTTAGCTAGTATGTAAAGTCTGCGTGGGTATATAGAGTGAGAAACACAGACATCAAGATAGATAGAAATGGGTTGTGAGTGAGTGGGTAGAAGAGAGAAGAAAGAGAGAAAAGGAGAAAGACAAAAGAAAAAGAGACAAAAGACGGGAATGGGATGGGTGGGGGAAAGAATGAATGAAAGCGAAAGTAAAATAAAAAATCAAATTTTAAAATCAAAATAAAATCAAAATAAAAAGAATAGAGATAAGACACCATGACTATTCTTCGTAATTATCGGTTCGGGCTGAGAGGTCAGGCATTAAGGTTTTGGTTAAAGCGGAGGGAAAGGTATTTATGTCTATTAATTAAATAGATGGTCATTGGTCAGTAGGGATAGCTAAAAATAGATGCCTAGCTTGAGAGGGGTATGTATAGGATAAAACTACATTTAATTTGCTTAAGAACACAACTTACCGCCGGTTTGGGAATCGAAACCACGATTTTACCATCGTCACTGTGACATCCTGACCACCTAGTCACGCACCTCACACACACACAGACACATGTAAATGTATATATATATATATATATATATATATATATATATATATATATATATATATATATATATATATATATATATATATATATATATATATATATATATATATATATATATATATATATATATATATATATATATATATATATATATATATATATATATATATATATATATATATATATATATATATATATATATATATATAAAGCTTATACACCATACACAAACATACACGTACTTAAACACGTCTATATATGTATATAATTTGTATGTAATGCATCTGTGTACCTGTTCGTTTGTTTACACCGATCTAAAAACCGGTATTTATTTATACTGGTTCGTTTTACGTCCTGCAGTTTAACAGTTCGACAATGAAATAACAACTGGGATCAATACAACGTGATAAACCATTAAAGGCGGTGCCCCACCATGGTCGTAAACCATTTACTGAAACCCACAAATATATATGTATATATTTTTTATATGAGATATACAAACATACATACATACATACATACATATGTGTATGTGTGTGTGTGTGTGTGTGTGTGTAGACGCATAGTCACACACACACGTATATATGGACATATGAATATGTATAATTTGTTTCCGCAGGTGTACATGTGTGTGTGTGTGGATGAATGTGTGTTCTATTATCTCACGCAATTTTACGTTTCAATAGAATAATTTGTTTGATCAGTGCTCTTCATTAATGTGTGATCTGAGTTATTGATCTGCTTACTGTTTCCTGTGAAATCTGACATATATTCCCAACAGCTAGCAGATATATAAACTGGCTCAAGTAATTATGTAAAAACAAATGGAAATGCTTCTAGTATTCGCTTACATGGCGTTAAGCAATTTGATGTTATTGATTAAGCCTAGGTTAGCCCTGATCAAGCAGATATGTGATCAAAGGCCTTCCAGGCATGACCATCACGATCCCTCGAGCATTGTACAATGTGTTTCTTCCTTTTCAAAACTGCAGTGTTGGTTTGAGGGAGATATGCTTGCTCTGTCTTAGATGTTGGGTGAGCACATAAAGTCTCTGTCTTTCGCGCGTGACCTGAAGCAAATAATATTCCTGGTCGATCAGGGACCTTTCCTTGGCAAAAATTTGATTTGGAGCATGTGAAATTAAATATACTATGTGAATGCACAATGAAACACCTACCGTTGATTTCAACGGCTTGTATTCAAATATTATTTTCACTACACCATTTTATTTCTATCATGTAAAACTATAAAAACTCTAATTAAAATAACTTTAACACGGAATAGAATTCAATAGAGCAGTAATATTTATTCCCCTTTTGACGAGACCCAATATTTAAGCTAATAATGTTAGTCGTCTCCAAGTGCCACAACCTCTAATAATAACAGCAATAATGATGATGATGATGATGATGATGATGATGGTGATAATAATAATAATAATAATAATAATAATAATAATAATAATAATAATAATAATAATAATAATAGGATTTGAATAATTTATCTCTGGGTTTCGTTCATCATCCTTAAATAACCCTTATTGAGGGGCGTTTTGAGAAAGATGGGCTAATAAGCATAAAGATAATTCTAACATGACCTCATTTGCAAGGTCATGCGTTATCTTGATACAAGGTTACCATGTCGCGCACACATGGTTGTAATGCATGTGGCTGGTATACCTTTATCAGACGGGCTATATTATCAAGCTTGGTGTTTTGGGTTGGGCACCGCACACATCCTACGCAACGTACTTTTGACAACAACAACAGCAGCAGCAACAACAACAACAACAACAACAAAAACAACAACAATAATAATAATAATAATGATAATAATAATAACAACAATAATAATAATTATCATCATCATCATCATCATCATCATCATCATCATCATCATTATCATTATTATTATTATTATTATTATTATTATTATTGCTTCAAAATTTGGCATATGGCCAGTAATTTTGCGAAGGACAGGGATTAGTCGATTTTATTAACCACAGTACTTGACAAGTACTTTATTTTATCAAACTCGAGAGGATGAAAGGCAAAATTGACTTCGGTGGGAAAGTACCTAGAAGTGCTGCAGAACGATAGGGAAGGAGAAATGATAGAGAAAATCTCTAACGAGTAAATGAGAACACTTTGGAAGATACTTGTAGCAAAATTAAAGGCAGGGAATATTTTCGAGGCAATGAATACATGGGCCATGCCAAAATTCAGATACTTTATTTTAATTCTAAAATAAACAAAGATAGCTACAGGAATTAGAAGTAGGATGTTGCTCAAACTGCACAACACGTACCACCCTAAAAGTTTTATCGATAGGTTGTACCCACCAAGAAAGAAAGGTGACAGAGGTTTGTTAAATGCAGAAGACACCATTAGTACTGTAATATTGAGTTTAAGAAACAATGCAATATGTATTAAAGAAAAAATACTATCGGTAGTTACAAATATCTATACAAGAATAAAAGGAAGGACAAGAAGTCAAATATATTAGATGATCTTGACATTCTTTTTACTTTACATAAAATATTCTTCACATTCTAACGTTGTTTTATTACTGTTCCTTTACGAGAATTATAAATTTTATAGGTGAAATATTTTTCTGGGAACGAATGACGATTTATAACATTGCTACTCTGGAAAATTATTGCTCTGCTTTACGAGCGGTCACCGGGAATAAATTAACCCGTATATCGATCTATCTATCTATCAATCTATCTACATTATCCTTTATTCACTTTTCCAAATCTTATCCTTTATCTTTTACTTGTTTCAGTCATTTGACTGTAACGATACTGGGGTATCATTTTGAACAGTTTTAATCGAAGAAATCGACCCCAGGACCCATATTTTTAAAGCCTAGTACTTATTCTGTCGGTGTCTTTTGCCGAACCGCTAAGTTACGGGGACGTAAACATACCAACATCAGTTGTCAACCGGTAGTGGGGACAAACGCAGACACAGACAGACAGACATACTCACACACACAGATATATATGTACGACGGGCGTCTTTCAATTTTCGACTATCAAATCCACTCACAAGGCTTTAGTCCAACCGAGGCTATAATGGAAGATATTTGCCTAAAGTGCCTTTCAGTTTCAGTTAATGCATACCTGGTAATTCACTTTCGTAAGCTCGCCCCTTTGCATAAACTCGATATGACATAATATTTACATAGATGTTATTGGAATACATAGGTGCATACATACATATATACAAATATGTATATATATATATATATATATATATATATATATATATATATATATATATATATATATATATATATGTATGTATGTATGTGTGTGTGTGTGTATGTGTGTATGTGTGTGTGTGTGTGTGTAAATGTGCATAAACAACAAATTAGGGGTTCATTTCTTAGGAATGTCCCATGCAGTGAACATCTATATATCCGTGCAAATGGAGAATTTAAAATATTCCCATTTTACAAAATAAACGATGAAAATGTACAACTACGAAAGGCAAAAGAAGAATGCTTTATAAGAATTCTAAATCCGAAATTAAAACGAAAATACCCAACACTCCATATAATAAACAATATAATAAACAAACTCACAAAATAAACCGGAAATAATACTACCATTACCACAAAAGTAACAACTTCCTCTTTAAGAGCACGTGTGTTTGAAAAGTTTTAGCGAAAGCGATCACACACTAGGAAAAACTTCCTTCCCAAAAAGGTTAGTAACATCCTCATAAAAGATTTCTTATTTTTATAAAAATAATTTTAAAAAGTCACATTTACACTTCAAAAACTGTATTAAGAAACCCTCATAGACTTTCAAATATATGTTTGTGTTTATGTGTGTGTATGCATACGTATATATATATATATATATATATATATATATATATATAAGTTCAAAAAAACAATAACAAAAAAGCAACAAAGTGAGGACGTGATATGGATAGTGTTATTGGACGCTCAGAAAAGGAAAGAGACAGTGTATGACGTTTCGGGCGTAGCCCTTCGTCGGAAAGATGGAAAGTTCGGAGAATGGAAGAACGGAGAAAGAGGAAAATGGTACCGATGCCCATGCACATATATCTGCACATATGTATACATATGCATATATATATATACACATACATGCATACAGACATGCATGCATATATGTACATACATATATGTCATTAAGATACTACCTCCCACTACAGCATGACGTCGCTAAGAATAAATTCTGCCCCTTGATATAGAGAATCCTTCTTTTACTGAATGCACACATGAAAATCAACGCAAAGAATATTAGTGGAACATTCTCATCAAGACGTTTTCGCTACATGCAAGCATAACGGGCTGGTTATTGTTGTTTAGGACGGACAAGAGAATGTACGCAACGTCAGCTGCCCTGATGATGTGAAAGTCTTCGACAACCAAAGAGAAAGAAGATTACTCCCCGACAATTGCCTTGGAACCTTCAGTTTCTATACCTGAATTATAAATTCCCGTTTAAGCCAATAATAATCGGTGCACTTGGTTTTGTTAGTAAATACCTACCTGATAATTTGGAAAAGCGAACGCTTTCAGAAAATGAAATCAACCAGCTAACATGCATATTACAAATATAATCTTTTTTATTTATATAACAGCTGAAAATTCTGTGCTATTGATTGGAGAAGGAAAGGAAATGCGTATTCTCTGAAGAGCGATCAACAAACCGTGAAATGATCCACCAGGAGGCACCCAACCTTTTTCCGCACATCAAAAACATAAAAGGAATGAGCATATATTCTTATTTTACATACAACAAAGTTTTATAATGTACGTATATCAATATGTATATGTATACATACATACATATATATATATATATATATATATATATATATATATATATATATATATATATATATATCTGTGTGTGTGTATGTGCATAAATATATGCCTCTATTCTTTTATATACATATATATATGTACTCACACACATATTTATACACACACACACACAAGCGTGTGGGTACCTTACACATTCCAACAAGACATGATAGAGCTGTCAACCAATTAAGTATGGAATCAACTTCCACGAGCAGAAATATAATGGTGGAAAATGTCCGTCAAAACGTTGCTACGATCCGTCAACTTTATGTTAAGACGCATACTCGAAAAATAGTTAGAAGATCTAAGCAACAACAGGACAGTATTCAAATGCATGTTTACCATTTCTTGACAACTCTTCCGCAACGCTTATGTTAGCCTACTCTCACGACATAGCATAGAGTTCATCCCCAAATGGAAGAGTTTGTATAATTAAGAAAAAACTTTAAATAGTATGTAGAATCTTAACAATACTAAAACTCTAGAGATCTTTGTGTTTACTCAAAATATCTCAAAAATAGTATGTTTTATCTTATTATTTTTTTTTTTGCATATTTATTTTCATACTTACCTTCAGCAGTGCAGTACATATTTTTGTGATATTTGGACCTCTATTAATGAAAACGATTAAGCACAATTTTTGTTTATTATTTCTTGACGAAAACCAACATGGTTTCCGAGGCGTTAACACACATACACACATACAGAATACACACACATATAATGAGTGTCATGGCGTGTCAATAAACACAAACACACGTCCGCTATCTGTGACATATACGCACACATAGTTATTCATTTAGAAATATTTTTAACTGAATGTGATTTCAAAAATTTAATTTGTTTATACAGCATTCATATTTTAGCTTTGTTTAAACAGACAATATTTTAATGTTTTTTTTAAAAATTATTCTCAAGTGAAAGGCGATCTTTCGCTTTGACTCTCAGAACTGTCATCCGTGATTCGTTAGTTTCCGCAATTTTTTAAATTTATTTATTTACTTTTGTTTTAAAGTGAAAGAGAAGAGAAAGTGAAATATGTATGTACGTGTATATGAAATGGACGTGTGTGTGTGAAAGAGAGAGACAGAGAGAGAGAGAGAGAGAGCGAGAGAGAGAGAGAGAGAGAGAGATAGAGAGAGCGAGTGAGAGAAAGTGAGAGGGCGAGTGAGTGAACGTGCATATTCTCATGTATGTGTAAGTGGCACTCTGTCTGTCTGTCTGTCTGTCTGTCTGTCTGTCTGTCTCTCTCTCTCACACACACACACACACACACACACACACATCCATTTCATATACACGTTCATACATCTTTCACTTTCTCCTCTCTTTCTCTTTAAAACAAAAGTAAATAAATAACAATTTTTACGGAAATTAACGAACAAAACCAGCTGATCCGGATAATCTGAGAATCAAAGCAAAAGATCGCCCCAACGGAATACCATTACAAAAATGTTTTGGAGTGCATTCAACGTATCTCAGCTCCAAAAATTTGGCTGCTATTTCTAGCACGCCCTGCTACCAAGTAACAGCTATATGCGATAAAAGATCCCGAAATATCTGTTACGTGGTAGAAGGGTGTGCAAGAAATAGCAGCCAAACCTTTCTTTTCTGGGGAAAGAGCCATTTACGCGTGATTTTGACTGAATCCGGAAGGAAGGTGGATGGGAAGTAAGCTACTTACCACAATGCCACGCCTTGGCCTATACTGGTGAACATAAGTAAATACAGTTAATATAAGCGTCGATTAAGTATCAAGTGGTAGGTAAGCCAATTAACTTGGTTCGTGTGATCTTAATTCTTGGGACAGTATATATGGATTTTCTCTTGTTCAAGTGGATCGAGCGAGTGGTATGACGAGTATCGGAAAAGAAATACGAGATATCCCTGGCAAGGACAACACAGTAACAACAGTCTATACTTGTGAATTTAACAAAAGATACAGTTCAAAATGCTAAGAAAGTTACCGAAAAGTGTTTGATGAAGCTCGGGAGTCACAATCACCGAAGTGTTTTGACTAAAACAAACAAAATGAAGATGCTTGTGTAAATGTATCAGTATATATAAACCTATGTGCGTGCGCGCGCGTATCTATCTATCTATCTATCTATCTATCTATCTATCTATCTATCTATCTATCTATCTATCTATCTATCTATCTATCTATCTATACACATACATATATACATATATATATATATATATATATATATATATATATATATATATATATATATATATATATAAATATATATATTTATATATATATAATAATAATATAAATAATATATAAATATATGCGTATATACAGACATATATGTACATATGTACATATATACGTATATATACATGCATATATGGGTACAGGACATCAAAAAACGTGGACAGAATGAGAAACGAGAACATACAAAACAAAAACAAAATGAAGATGCTTGTGTAAATGTATCAACACTAGCCAGAGAAAGAAAGAAAGATAGCTGATGGTCACGTGAGAGCCACGTGAGCAAGGGAGGGAGAGCAAATAAGTATATGATATATATTTCTATGTATGTATGTATGTATGTATGTATGTATGCATGTATGTATGTGTGTATGTATTACCAATTGGTCCATAACTGATGAAGAATTACGTTTGTATTACGATAACTCATGAAATATTCTCCTTGTCTCCCGTTCATTTTCACATTCAGTACACGTTATGTCGTTTTTTTATTTATCATGCATTTTTTCCTTCATTAAGTAATGGAACGCACATATATATACATCTATATATATATATAACTGAGAATATTGTGTGTGTGCGTGCTCGTATCTGTATGTGTGCATCACTAAAACCAGCAGGCCGATTTCGTTCAAGTTTTACACATACCTTCCTTAGGATTCATACAGTGTCATGAGCCAAAAAGGTTCCAATTCTTGCCTAATGCGGTCCCGGAGGAATCTCTTACCTCTTACACTATTTCAGTATTACGTGTAAAAAGAAACAATAACATCTCTATTGTGATGTGAGATAATACTTTCAGTTTTAATGCAGTTTACATCTCCTTGGTTGGTATTTAGATGCAAATTTTCGTTAGCTCCAGTAGGTGAGTTATTGAACCTTTGCTACATTTTGCTATTGTTTATGCGATGCATACGCCGCTCGACAGAGTTGGCGTAGGATATCTTCACGGTGTGTCGATTAAATATAGCATGATACCGATTAGAGTTAGGAAAACACTTGTCCAAAGCAGCAAATAATATTTCAGCGATCCTGGTTGAAACATGCAATCCGAAAATTGGGTTGAACCAGACGACATCCTGATTCCTATATCTGTTGTTATTTGATCGAGTGTGTTGTACAGGATTGGAACAAGCAGTTGACTAATTATGCCGCATGTGTCTATGAGTCTTCATTGGTAGTTCATTAATATGACCAATTCTTTTTGGCCTGTATTCTTTATCCGAGTGACTTCTCAAACGGTAACGTTGTGGTGGTATACGATGTTCATCGCATTTGTAGAAATTACCAGTATTGCTTATGCCTGCTTCTTGTATATATTGAATTTTCTTACAGGACCTAGACCTAGCAAGAGTATCATTATAAGATGCATGAGATTCGAAAATTTTATTGTTAGCAGATAATCTAGAGATTCTTGTAGAAATATTCTTAACTAGTCCCCGTATAATCGAGGGTGGATGGTTGGATTCTACGTTAATGTACTCGATATGATCATTTTGCTTATGAAATGGTTAAAATAATCCAGTCTCAAGACAAAAGGTAGCGCCAAGAAAATTCACTCTACGATAATCTTTACCTAAAGTAATGTTTAGTCCTAAATTTTTGAAAAGTCTAAAGAAAGCTTTCTTATGCCTTTCTAACTGTACTTTACTACTTCTGTCTAGAAAAAATAAGGCGTCATCCCTATATAGACCACCAGTTACTTCAGGAAAGGAAGACTGGATTAATGAATGGATATATATATTCCGACTAGATCACTGGCCTGAGCAGAATCATGTGAGCCCATTGCCATATCAAATGCATTTTCCCTATCTAATCTACTCCATAATCTACCATCAAAATCTACCATTTATTTTCATGACAATAGGCTTAATGAAAGTACTGCAGTCGATTCGTCAGACTGAAATTCTTCAAGGCGGTGTCTTAGCATGGCCTCAGTCTAGCAACTGAAAGAAATAAAGACAAATAAAGACAAATAAAGCAAAAAGTATACATATATTAATATTTAGAAGAAGTAACAGAGTGACTCAATGTCCAAGATTTTCGTGCGTTGGCACTTATCAAACCACCAAAAGTAATTAAAAGGTCATTTTAAGAAGGTATCATTTGTCAACTCAGAAATGAACTCCAACAACTGAATGGATGTAGTTGTTGTAGTGGCTGTACCTGCTAACTCGACTACTTTTAAATTCATTGAGGAGGGGGCCTGCTGTGATCAAACCATAGAACTATACTACCCATCCTGACATCTGCATACTCAAATAGCAAAAACATCACCAAAAACATCCCCATCTCGTTACAACTACCATCCCTGCCTCTCTTTCCAGTACATTCCACTCCTCCCTCCTAAATACACACAGAAATGCGCACATACCCCAATCAACCTTCTCATTGATTAAAATTGATAAACAACCCGCAGAAATGAATACCCGAAGAAATGAATACCCGAAGAAATGAATGCATGAACGAGATCTACCCGATGTCCATGGATACTATGAACTGTATTGTAATCATCCCAGGAATACGGACTATGATCTTAAGAAAGATGTGATTTGTGGAAACGCGCGTAGTGATGCATTAAAATATTTATAAATTCCATCCAAGGACTATTATTATTATTAATACTATATATACATGCAGGAGTGGCTGTGTGGTAAGTAGCTTGCTTACCAACCACATGGTTCCGGGTTCATTCCCACTGCGTGGCACCTTGGGCAAGTGTCTCCTACTATAGCCTCGGGCCGACCAAAGCCTTGTGAGGGGATTTGGTAGACGGAAACTGAAAGATGCCTGTCGTATATATGTATATGTATATATATGTATGTACGTGTTTATGTTTGTGTGTCTGTGTTTGTCCCCTCAGCATGACTTGACAACTGATGGTGGTGTGTTTACATCCCAGTTACTTAGCGGTTCGGCAAAAGAGACTGATAGCATAAGTACTAGGCTTCCAAAGAATAAGTCCTGGGGTCGATTTGTTCGACTAAAGGTGGTGTTCCAGTATGGCCGCAGTCACATGACTGAAACAAGTAAAAGAGTAAAAGAGTATATACACAGAGAGATCCAGTTTGAGAAAGAAAGAGAGAGAGAGAATGAGAGAGGCACAGACAGAGACAGACAAACACACAGACAAATATGTAGATAGGAAGACCGACAGACAGACAGATCGATTGATACATGCATACATACATACATACATACATACACACATACACATACACATACATACAAAAATACATACATACATACATACATACATACATACATACACATACACATAGACATACATACATACATACAAAAATACATACATACATACATACCTATATATGTGTGTATAATAATCAGCTATGGTACGATGTAGAACGAAAAAAATCTCCGTATTCATACTATGTAATAAAATACAATCGAGTTTCTATTTATTATTTATTAATGGTCAATTACATATTCGACAAAATGTGGTAAGAAATGTTTTTCTCAGCGGAGAAATGATTGATGGACTTGAAACAATTGACCACCAGGTGAACTTGGCTATTTATATTGCAGCAACAGGGCAACAGAGCTGAAGCCAATTTTCCTTACATGCCATTTAAGTGTAAGTGCTTGTTTATGTGGCAATCTATGTGTGTGCATGTGTATGAATATATATGTCTATGTATGTATGTATGCATGTATACATATATACGTATATAAATATGTATATAAATATATGTATGTATATGTACACACACACACACACACACACACACACACACACACACACACATATTGTCTCTCTCGGTATATCGTTTATCATTTACTTGTTTTAGCCATTGAATTGCTGCCATGCTGCCCCAACACACTGGAAGTGTTTAGTTGAACAAATCAACACCAGTACTGATTTTTTTCATAAACCTGAGATTTATTCCATTGTACTCTTTTGTGGAACCCCAAAGCTACGGGAGGTAAATAAACCAACACCAGTTGTTAAGCTGTGGTAGGATACAAATACAAAAACAACACACCCACATACACACAGGCACACACATATACACATACGCACACATATGTACATGCATATATGTGTGCATGTATATATATATATATATATATATGTGTGTGTGTGTGTGTGTGTGTGTGTGTATGTATGTATGTATGTGTGTCTATGTGTATACGACTGGATTCTTTCAGTTTCCGTCTACCAAATCCATTCACGTAACGTTAGTCGGTCACAAGCCAATGATGCCACGCTGTCGGGCCGAACCCACAGCTATGTAGTTGGGAAGTGAGCTTCTTACGAAACAACCAATTCCACGCCTTTTACATAGTAGTTATGGTATTTTGGTCATGGTATATGTCTGTGATAATGCACTCACGATCGTGAGAGCGGGATTTCAATCCACAGATCAGTCAGTGTGTCGTGTTCTTGAGCAAAACATTACTTTTTCCGTGATCACTTCGCACACCATAAACTTGTACAAGCGATGTTAATTCGATGGATTAAGTAAGCTAATGTGCAGGTTGTTCAGCAAGCACCCTAATCTAACGTCTACGTCAACGTCAGGATAGTCTAAATCCTTTAGTTTATCCAGGCTTCGCAAGTGAAATATGGTAGACGGAAACTGCTTGAATTCGTCGCTTGGGTCGTACCTAAAATTCTCAGTTCCAGCCTTGACACGCTATATCATGCTAATTCTACACACAATTACTTTAAGAGTATTATTCTCTGTGGAATATTGAAACATTACAATCTACTTCTTTGAACAGTTATAAGTTTTCCAAAGAATTTAATACTTCGAAATACATGTAATACACGCATGCATGCCCACAACAACAGCAGCAGCAACACACATTCATACATACGATGGGTTTCTTTTAGTTTACGTCCATCAAATGCATTTGTTATATGTAAAATATAACAGGAGTTTACAATGAAGTCTTAAGCTGCTCTGAATTGTACAAAGAGACCAAAGATATGATTTGTTCATTGATATAGATTCTTCAAAAACCTTTTTACGTATGCATATTACGCTGTGCGTGCCTTGAAATTATTTTCGTGCATAAAAGTGGTCGTGTTGCTTTTTTTTTTTTCAAGGCGGTGTACTGGAAGAATCGTTAATACACCGGGCAAAATATTTAGCGGTATTTCGACCGCCTTTCATCCTTTTGAGGTCGATGAAATAAGTACCAGTTACGCACGAGGGTCGATGTAATCGACTAGCTCCCTACCTCAAAATTTTAGGCCTTGTGCCTATAGTTGAATGGATTATTATTATTATTATTATTATTATTATTATTATTATTATTATTATTATTATTATTATTATTATTATTTTATGTTTGACTTTTGTTTTGCATTTGTACAAGTTGGATCCAAGTCTCACCCAGAGACCTCAAGAGACAACAAGTTAGAAGTTCATGTAGGTGTTATGCCTAGGGTACCATATATTTGGATTTGTACAGTTTTGTTCAAGTGAATGTTTAAGAAACCATAAGAAAATTATGTGTTTGCTTTAAAATTTGAGATCACATAGACAGTATTTTACGTAGGATATGGGCAGTTCCCATGAGCACTATCTTTTGAACTTCAGCCATTTTGGGGTTTCCTGGAATCTGATCTAGGTAGTAATCAGCCCGTTTCGCTGTCATTCTCAGGGCACCTATGACAATAGGTATTGTTTTCGTCTTCAGATTCCACATTTTGCTAATTTCTATTTCAAGATCTTTATATGTGCTCAGTTTTTGGTAGGTCTTGACAGATACGTTTATTATTATTATTATTATTATTATTATTATTATTATTATTATTATTATTATTATTATTATTATTGCTTTGCACAGCTTCTAACGCTGGAGATATGCTATAGTGTCAGATGTTCACTACCAGTGAACTAAGGTAACACTTCTTATTTTTCGAGCAGCTTCCGGAGTATTCGAGTTTCTGTTTTCTGCAAGTACTCCACCATTATTGTAGCCCCTATTTGTTCCATGTACTTCTCGAGATTTTTGCTCACTCTTCCCAGGGCTGCGACAATTATTGGTACTACTGCTACCTTTTTCATCGACCACAACTGCTTAACTTCCGAAGCTAAACTGTCATATCTCTCAACTTTTCTTTCTTCCTTATCGCATACCTTGTTGTCAGCTGGGCATGCTATATCTATGATCCAGCATAGTTTTTATTTCTCAATTAAGACTATTTCCGGCTTCCTATTCTCTATCTCATGGTCGACTGAATCATAAAATCCCATAGGATCTTTGCATTTCTATTTTCGACGATGCCTTCAGGTTTGAAGTCGTACAAATTTTTTGTTCTGTCAAATCCATATTTGTTGCAGAGTGTCCAATGGACAAGCCTGGCTATATTGTCGTGTCGTCTCTTATATACCTTCTGGACTAATGGCGTACATTGGCTGGTAATATACCATACGGTTTCACCGTTTTGTTTACAGATTCTGCACGTATCACTTTCTGCTGTGTTGTCTATTCTGTATTTTATGTTGATTGTCCTTAGGCAGCACAAATTAGAGCCTCCGTTTCCGATTTTAAATCACATTTACTCATCCACAGCCACTTTTTTCCTCTGTCTGTCTTATCTTCAACATCCCTATGAAATTGTCCATGCATTCTTTTCTTCACCCACCTATTTTCAGTTTCATTCGTTTTCAATTTCTTGTATAGTGCTTTATCTTTGCAATCTTTCATTCTACTCAAGCCTGACCTTCTTATTTCTAATAATAACGGTTCTGTGGCATTTTTTACATACCATGCTATGTTATTTTCTTCCGCTCTAATGTTGTATTCGCATCCAATGAGTCCTCTTCCCCCTCTTTTTTCTTGGTACATACAGTCTGTCTGTGTCACTTTTTAGTTAGCGACTTCCTTGTCTTTCTGTCTAAGCTGTTTAGTTCGTCTACTGTCCATGCAATTAACCCTGTTCCATATCTAAGGAGTGAAACCGCCTAGGTGTTGATAGCTTCGATCTTATTCCATTCATATAATTTCGACTTAAGGATCAGTCTCAGTCTGCGCAAGTACTTCACCTTAAATTTTTCTGTCATTTCTTTCTCCATCAATTGATTTATTTCCAATATCCCCAAATACTTATAGCCCGTCTCTTCTATCTGCTTCATAACCTCCCCCGACGGTATCGATAGCCTGTCCATACATTTGATTTTGCCTCTCTTCAAGACTAGCACACTACACTTTCTCAGTCCGAACTCCATTCTGATACCAGCACTGAAGGTATACACCGTATCAACGAGGGAACTGACTTGGGCTTCATCTTTACCATAACGTCTGAGGTCATCCATGGTTGACTTTTTGCTGACGGCTTTTGAATGCATACCCAGAATCAGTGTTAGTGACATCAAGCATTCCCCAGAATCAGTATTAGTGGTATCAAGCACAGTACAAAGATCAGTGGGGAAAGCAGTCCCCTTGGAAGATGCCCCTCCTAATTTCTACTGTCCCTAAACTTCTTCCGTATGCTGTTAGGTCCGTCCTCCAATTCGCCATACATTTTCCAAGCAATCGCTCAATATTCGATGCAATACCAAATAAGTTCATACACTCCATAATCCAAGAATGTGGGATCACATCGTACGCCTTATGATAGTCGGTCCGTGACATGGCTAAGATACATTTCCTCCTCTTGCAGTCTCTAAGTACAGTTTTGTCTATCAGAAGTTGATCCTTGGTACCTCTGCACTTACGCTTGCAACCCTTTTGCTCACATGGCAGGACTTCATTTTTTTCCAGATGTTCGTACATTGACTCTGCGACTATTCAAGTCAATAACTTCCACATAAGTGGCAAACAGGATATCGGCCTGTAATTGTCTACCGTATTGCTTTTTTCGATGTTTTTCAGGCACAGCACTGTCCTACGCAATGTCAACTACTCTGGTATTCCTTAGTCGGCATTTAACAAGGTGTTGAGTTGCGCAGCTATTCGTGCATGACATTCACCAAATCTTTTGATCCAGTAGCCTTGAACTCCATCTGGTCCCTAGGCCTTCCAGTAGCTCATTTTTTTTTTTTGCTGATTTCCTTCACTTCCCTAACTGAAATTACTAGTTCTGCCTGTTTTGGACAGACTACTGTTTGTTTCAGTTCTTGCAACTATTCAGCATCCTTCTTGTGCTCTTTGTCTTTGCTCCAGATGTCACTCCAAATTATTTGACTTTCAATATTATCTGGTATCAACTTTTCCTCTGTACACTCTGCATTTATTTCTTTATAGAATCTCTTCTGATCTACTCTGAATAACCTATTCTGGTGGTAACTCTTCATTCTTTGGTCGTATCTTACCATCTTTGCTTTCTTTGCAACGAGGCACTGTTTCAGTTCCTCCACTACTACTTTCAGGCCCTTTCTTTCAATATTATACTTCCTTTTCAGCGCCCTGTATTTTTGATCGCTTTTAAGCTCCCCGTTCTCTTTTCGGTCTAACACAGAGGTTTCCTTCTAGAGCATGTCTAACTCTGGCTGGATTCTTCTTTTCCACCATGGATCTTTTCTTTTGTCACCCCCATTATGTTACTTTTTCTTGACATCAACACCCACGTTCTCTGCTACAACAATACTTGCTGCCTCGACCAAATTATTTGTTTCTGTGATGTTGTTTGTTCTGATGCATTTCAGTATTTCATTGACATTTTTTGTTTCTTGGTTCAATTTCCATCAATCAACATTTTTAAGGTTGCAAATAATGTCACTATCGTTCTCCCGTAAACTTGCCTATATTCTGTCGTAGATTGCCTTTTGTTCATCTGTCATGTCACTATTAGTTTTATTGTCTTCTTTTAGATCATCTATATGTCTCTCATCAAGTAAACTACTACTGCTCCTTTCCTGTGCTATGAGATTATTCTTATTAGTAAGAACTGTATTTTCATTGTTATCACTGCTGCTATTTTCCATGACCCGTCTTTTGATAGTTTTGAGCTCTATTTCTGTGAACCAACAATTTTTTCTTATTGCTCTAGCTTGATCACATAGTCTCTGTTCCGTGAGTTGAAACAATCCCGTTTCTCGCCAATGATCATACATACGTTGTCGGTAACCCCTAATTTGAGCGCTATTTTCATCTACCTGGCTGCTCAGGTAGTAACACTCCATGACCACAGCATTAATTTGCTTGCTCCATCTACGCCGTGTGTGGTGCTCCCTTTCTGGATATCGACAGGCTGGAGCCGGACCAGAATCTCTGAGCCTACCGGGTGTAACGCTCTCGCCATCATTGACTTCTGTTTCATTACCATCGTTATTCGCAATATTTTGTTTTTTCATTGTCACTGATATGAGGTAGCGATTATCAGGTTGCACAATTACCAGTGTTTTTATTGTGACACCAACACTAGATGTATCATTAATCAGCTCATGAGGAGGAGAAGGCTCCACCCGTTTCCTTTCATTATTATCATTATTATCATCACTAATATTATTGCTTTTATGTGTAGTAGCAGCAGTGGTTGCAGCAACAGCAGCAGTAGCGTGGGTGGGGCTAGTGGTAAGGGTGGTAGTTGGGCCTCAGATTCCTGTGCTGTCATAATAGTAGTAGTTGTAGTGTTAATGTAGTGCTAGTAGTAATTAGTATTAGCTGCTGAAGCATATTATTATTATTTTTATTTTTATCTTTATCATCACCACCACCAGCATTGTTTTAGGGATAAGTTGGGTAGCAGTTTGGTGAATAGATCATATACTACAGGTCTATAAATAGATTCGGCAGATGGTGGGGAGGTCAGCCATAGAGAAAACGGACTCTTTGCACCCTTTAGGTCAGCAGAGGTCAAATGTTTTTACTACTACCAGTGGCCACTGGGAGCGTTGCCTTGAAAAGAAGCAATTCTACCTGTTCTATTTGTAATTACAGGTAGAAAAAAAAACAATAATAATAATAATGACACACACACACACACACACACACACACACACACACACACACACACACATACACACACACACACACACACGCATTCTGATATTCACGTCGTTGAATCTTTGAATTTCTGTATTCAGTTGTGCTGTTGCCACAAAATGTATGTTTACGTATTTGGGTAATATATTAAAGTTCTTAAGCTTTCTTCAGATGTTCGTTTGTCTGTCCAGTTGGAGAATACATTAGGACCTTTGCAATGAAAAAGATGTTTACATTTTCGAACACTCAGGGGAGTTAAAAAGAAAAGAAAACAAGTTGTAGATAAAAAAGTTTTGTGATTTACTAAATAAGGTCTTTTGTACTTTTGTATGACCGCACAGAGAAAAAGGGTAGTGTTCTTAGAATAAAAAGGAGGATGATGTTTACATTATTATTTATTTATTTATTATTATTATTATTATTATTATTATTGTTAGTATTATTATTATTATTATTATTATAATTATTGTTGTTGTTGTTGTTGCTGTTGTTGTTATTATTATTATTATTATTATTATTATTATTATTATTATTATTATTATTATTATTATTGGTATTATTATTATTATTATTATTCAGTAGTTTTACTTTTATAGCGTGCTTTCACTTCACTACCGAGCGCCGCTCTGTGTGCCTTGGACATGTGCTGTGGTTTGCTGTGATGCTCTTATGGTTACTGTATTGAAAGTGCTTTGCGTAGGATGTGTGCATTGCCCAGTAGTGCAATTTTCTGTATGTTATATATATATTTGTAAGTCCTGGTGTTTTCGTTATGTATTTGTCTGAATATTTTTTTATTATACCTAAGGCGCCTACTATGATAGGAAGTGTTTCTGTTTTTAGATTCCACATTCGAGTTACCTCTATTTCTAGGTCTTTGTATTTTGAAAGTTTCTCCATTTCTTTTAGGGAAACGTTGTCATCTGCTGGTATTAATACATTAATTAGAAATCATTTTTTCCCTTCATGATCTCTGACAACTATATCTGGCCTATTGGCCTTAATTTCTCTATCTGTGTGTATTGGCATATCCCAGAGTATGGTTGCTTTCTCGTTTTCTGTGACCTTTTCTGGCGTGTGCCTATACCATCTTTTTTCTGTTGTTATTATATAGTGTTGGCATAACTTCCAGTGTATGTAGGTCATAGCTCTGTCGTGTCTGTGAATATATTCCTTCTTAGCCAGGACTGGGCAGCCAGAAATAATATGATTTATTGTTTCTTGTTCATCGCCAGTTATTCTGCAGTTACTTATTATGTTTCTTTTGATTATATGTTTTTGGTAATTTCTGGTGGGGAGGCTTTGGTCTTGTGCAGCAATTATTATTATTATTATTATTATTATTATTATTATTATTATTATTATTATTATTATTATTATTATTAATTTTTTTTGCAATAAAGATTAGATTTTTGCCTAGGCAAAAATTTAAGTATTTTATGATCTGAGACTACCGCGTCTCTTTATATATTTCTTTATATAATTAATTGTTGAAGTCTTGAAATTAACTTCCATATGATATGGTTTTTTTAATACCTGGGTGTAGTTTGTATGCCTTCCCTTTCTTATGACTGCCGGGTGTGATATACGAATTTGGTCTGCTTTCTATTTCTAGGAAATTGAGCTACCACGTTCCGAACGCTTGTTCCCGATACTTGATTGTTCATTATTAAATGGATTAATGAACAGGTGCTCAGTGCTAATGACTTGGACGAGACCCATTACCCAACGTTTTAATGAAAGGACTATTGCTGGTGTTGCTGTTTATCCCCAAGAGGGCTCTGATTTATGATCGAAAGCATTCTAGCCGTAACCATTATGTATTATATATGTGTCTCGAAGGACTACATTTCACAGTTCAAACTGTGCTGCGTGATTTGAGAGAAATTTGGTTACGAGCTTCAGCAGGTTGTGCTATCGCGTAGAGGCTGGCTCGGTAAGTGATAAGTTATTGCTGTTGTTATTTAATTCCAAGTCAAACTTGATGGAATAAATCTATCATCTAAGGCATTCCTACTATGATCATCTATAATTAAACGAGTTTATATAATTAACTATATTATTCAATATGACATTTATGTTTTCCTGCTTTTCATTCTCAACTATTCTTTTGGACGATTCTGTATAGAGATGCAAGTTTATCTAACCAGAATTTTCTGCATTGTAATATGGTATTGGAGATCTTCGATGTGCATTTAATTCAGTTCTTAAATCCCGTAGATTATTTTCTTGTCGTTTATACATCAATATACTGCTGGCATAACAGGGACCAGTAGGTAGAAGGCCATCAAGTTGGTTGTGTAGGCAGGAGAGGTTGCTTCAAGGTAGCTATGGATCAGGAAGTGCGAGGTCAGGAAGGAGCAGCACTGTCGAGAGTAGTGCCAACTGGGCACAAGCAGGTTCTTGATAAACACCAGCTGTGTCACCTTCAGTGTGCCTGATATTAAAATTCCCGAAACACCTAATGACCCCCAGGAAACATCACTGATGATGTGTCCCGGTGCATCGCAGGATGATGTATAAAAAAACTACAGTCCTTGGAATTGGTCATTCCAAATACAGAGTCCATACACAGTGTTATTGAATCAAGGGTTCTGTTTAAAGTGACCTAAAAGTAGGGAATGCATTAGTAAGGTCAAATCGAAAACAGGAAGAGAGCAATAAAGAAAGAAAAAAAGGAAGAGAAGAAAACGGAAGAAGAAAATAATAAAAGGAATAAAGAAAAGAAAGGAAAAAGGAGTACAAAATAGCGATAAGGGAAAGTGTATCAGATAGTGGTCAGTGAATATAATAAAAAAGTACTGACCTGTCCAACCATCTAAATTCCTAAATTCTTCTTTCCAAACTAATACCCCCTTTCTCTACCCCATGATTTAGACTCCATCACTGCAATTGACAGTCCTTAAATCTTTCTCTCTCTCTCTTTCTCTCTCTCTCTCTCTCTCTCCCTCTCTCTCTTTCTCTCTCTCTCTCTCTCTCTCTCTCTCCCTTTCTCTCCATAACCCCCCATTCCTTCTATCTTTCTACACTCTAATACCTTTCTCTCTCTATCACTCTTATCTTCCGGCTCCTACTTTCTTATTATACTCACTGACCACTATCTGTTACGCTTTCCCTTATCTCTATTTTGTACTCCTTTTTCCTTTCTTTTCTTTATTCCTTTTATTATTTTCTTCTTCGTTTTTCTTCTCTTCCTTTTTTTTCTTTCTTTATTCCTCTGTTCCTGTTTTCGATTTGACCTTACTAATACATTCTCTACTTTTAGGTCACTTTAAACAGAACCCTTGATTCAATAACACTGTGTATGGACACTGTATTTGGAATGAGCAATTTCAAGGACTGTTGGATTTTACTATGATATTGGAATCTTAATAATGGATTTACAAATGCAAAGAACAATTTTGAAGATTGTTGGATTTTACTCACAAGGTATTGGAATCTTATATGTATACCATTCTGCCTAAGCAATGGATTTACAAATACAATATCCCTGCATATCTCACATCTATTTTCGTCCCTCCAATTCATTCTGTATTTCCTATCTTATCTAAATTAACTATTGCTTAACCATCCTCTCACGCCGTCTCCGACGAAGGGATATAATAAATATCCTGGAAACAGCTGTAAGACCTATTTATAAATATTATAAAATATACACAGCCTTGGTTTTTTATCTCAATACGAAAAGTAAATCCTTATATATATATATCATGAGCCGGGATTAATCTCTCTTCGCACCACACCACACACCACCACACCACACCACCACACCACACACAACCACACCACACCACCACACCACACACCACCACACCACGGACCACCACACCACACACCACGGACCACCACACCACACACCACTATACCACACCACACCACACCACATCACATGACGCCACACACACTAGTACTGACCACTTTCCAGCACCCACACCAGCGCACATACTAGCACTGACCACTTCCCTGCACCTACACCATCATCCACACAACTACACATGCACACGCACGTGTCACAAGCCCCCTTCTACACGTACATACACGCTCTCACATACACACGCACGCGTACCTTCGTTTTGAGATCACCACTACTTTATTATCTCCCCTTTTTCCTAGCCTCCTGTGTGACCCCTCTGTCCGGCATTCACCATGATAGATCGCTAGCCACTAAACCTTTTTCGATTTTCTCTCCTTGTTTATCTCTGTGTACCTTTCTGTCGAAGAGCGTAGCTCGAAATGTAAAAGACTTTCTCAATTCCCGAGCGTTAAAGTAATACATCTGTTTGTTGTTTACAGACCCGTCTTCGTCTTTCTTTTGTAAATTCTCAATATATATATATATATATATATATATATATATATATAGTCAATTTTTATAAGCAAACAGTTCAAATAAACAAATAAAAAAAGAAAAAAAGAAAAAGAAAAAACAAAAAACGAACGTGAAGTCATGTGCAAGAAATATATTAGCTTGGCGCTTGGTAGAAGGAGAGAGTTTGACGTTTCGAGCATAGATCTTCGCCAGAAAAGGGAAAAGGAAAAGTCCAAAGATGGAAAAGAAATCGCCAACGGCACACATGTGGTTACATTGCTGAAATGACCGGAAGTAGAAAGACATTGGGCAGGTGGATTTTTGGGAGAGGAGAGTGTAAAGACGGTCAGTATATGTGTGTATGAGTGTGTGCGTGCGTGCGTGTGTGTGTGTGTGTGTGTGTGTGTGTGTGTGTGTGGTATATATATATATTTATACATACATACATACATACATACATACATACATATATAGTCATACCGGCCATGATGAAATACCACAAGGTATAGAAAATATGTATTCGCCTTTATATATTTAATCCTTTATATTGAACACTCAATATTTCATATATTCAATAAGACATATTCCATATATTCAATAAGACATTCAATACTTCATTTCATTGTACCATCCGTCTTTTTTTATATTATATATTATATATTCCATATTCTATATCCCACATTAATTTTACAAGAATATAAATAAAAAAACATAAAAAAACAGACAGAGTTGGAACTCTTTTAAATAAAATTATATATATATATATATATATATATATATATATATATATATATAAATACGAACCTCTTATTTCTTGGAATACTGGATCTCGGAGCAGGTAAAATTTATGCATAATAATATCGACTTTTTCCGTTTCACAAGGTTTTCAACCCAATATTTATGAGCTGTTATTTATAGCTGTATGTGCTTCGAGATCCGCTGTTTAAACATATATAATATATACATTCTTATGACGTCAACAACATACAATTATGGCTGGGAGGAATCAAGTTTCTAAAATGAATAGTGAAAGTCGAAAGATTGTACTGTTTGAAAGAATTATTTCACGTTCTCTCGAAAGTTTAATAATTCTTAAGACATCAACAATATCTTTTGTTATTTTTGATTGGTAGAAAGTTGCAAATGTGACTCAAGGGATGAAAGTTTCGTGCACAGCACTTATTAAAATGACTTTAAACCTGACAGTGAATTACAATTATTTCTGGTGCTTTCGTTTAGAAATTAACATTGGAGTGTGATTTGCATGAAAACATTAAAGGTGTAAATGAAGTGAAATGGATTCAATTAGGAATTGAAGTCATAATTCGCTAGAGCTTGCTTTTTACTCTTCATTGTAATTCGCTAGAGCTTACTTTTACTGTTCATCGGCCTTCCAGTATGACTCACGAGTCAACAAGAGAGCCTTTACGACCCACTGTTAATAAGATCCCAAATCCCTGAAACCATATCCTATAGTCATAAAAATGTAAAATAGAAAAGAAGGTAAAAGGAATTTTCAGACTCTGTAGTCTTAGATATGCAACTGGTACGAGATAGACCAGCACAACAACCATGGATGACCTGATACTAAACAACAACACTAATACACCGCTAATCGGACTAATACTACAGTTATTGAGTTGCGTTTGACAAAGCACTAGCTCTGAACTCATGACATTATGAAGTCGGCCGATTCTAAAAGACTTCATTAATGTAAGTGAAAATTGAATCAGTCGAAAATCCCAATCTCAAGTCGTGAGTTCAGTTCGCTACATGATACTAAGGTATAGAATATGTGATGCTAAGTCGTTCATTGTTTTCTTTCATGACATTAACGGTGAAAAGTGAAGTGAAATGGTTACTGCTTAAGACTGAAACCGTGTTGTGTGGTACCAGTTTACCGGGTTGCCTACCACTTGCTCTACAGACATTAGCTCACCACCCGTACACTGTTCTCTTGTTGATACAGCTATTGCTACTGCTGTTATACCGTTTGCTGTTACCGCAGCAGCTGTTACTATCTTTGCTAATGATATTTCACGTGCTGCTGCTGCTGCTGCTGCTGCTGCTGTTGCTCCTTCTGATGTTTTATGACCACGGTATGCTGTAGCAGAGTTAATAAAGCTATCTTTATATAAATAATTAATTAGTTCTTATCTTTGATCCATTCTTCCTCCACTTCAATAATGGCAGCAACAGTAGGAGAAGTGGCAGTAGCAGTAGCAGCAGCAGCAGTAGAGGTGGTAGTTCATCTGCAATGAGTGCAGCAGCAATTTGCTTAAGTAGTAACAGCAACAGCAGTAATAACAAAGAGACTCTATGTGGTCATTCCAGTTGGTAGAAATAATAGCCATATTCTATTCAAATCACACTCTAACGGGGGCTGGGGTTCTTTCAAGATGGATTATATGGATTATACACTGTATCTAAAAACTAGCTATCATGGGATGGTCAGGTGCGGGATATGTTTTTGATCATTGGCCTACAAGGTCAGAGAACAACAACGATATTAATAGCAACAAGGACGGTTACAGAAAGAGCAGCAGCGGAAATATAGTAAAATAGTTACGCCAGTAATAACTGTTCTTAACATAGGCACAAAGTAAAAAATCTGATGGATGGTAACATTCAATTTACACCAGCCAAGTAATCTGACGGGTATCATTTTATAGGCTTCAGAAAAACGAAAGGCAAAGTTGACCATGACAGCATTTGAACTTAAATACTGCAATCCACGTTGTCACACGTTCTAACAATTCTATAAATAGACCACCCTCACCAAGAATAGCAACAATTATTTCAAGCATGTGCGCATGACCAAAAATTTCTGGAGAGAAATTAGACAATTACATGGACTAAATGTACTTGACAGGTACTTGTCATGTTGGTCTTGGGAGTAAGGCAAAGTCGACCGCGTCAGGATTTGAGCTCAGGCTGTAACTAACAATGATTTTTAACTGAAGCACAGGCCAGTAATTTGCAAGGAAAGGGTTATTTCAATAAGTACCTAACTGTTACTTTATTGCTTCGACTCCGAAAGGATGAAACGAAAAATTGAACTTTGGACGTAATGAGTAGGATCAAATACCGCAAAGCATTTTTGGAGCTGACGTTATATTGATTCGGCCAGTAAACAATAACAGTTTCTATTTCAGACACCAAGTCAAGAGATAGAAGTAGTCGATATTATCGTTCACTCCTCTTGACTGCTGCTTTATTTTGTCGACCCCAAAAGGACGAAAGGCAAAGTCGACCTCAGCAGGATTTGAGCTCAAAATGTAAAGACCCGGAATACCACATTTTTCTGACACAGAAACGGTTCTGCCAACTCCCTGCTCTTTTTAATATTGGTTTCAAATTTTGGCATAAGGTGAGAAAGTTCGGGGGAGAGGGTAAGTCGATTACCACGAGCCCTCAACTAGTATTTATTTCATCGACCCTACGAAAGGATAAAAGGTGAAAGTACACACACGAAAGATAAACATTTATCACTCTCGTGTTTCCATCATCAGTTCTATGCAGCTAAGATGGATTTCTACTACTGACCTTGAGCAGTAAAAAGTGGTTGGTAAATTGTGACGCCCATGTCACCTGCCAGAGAATAAAAGAAATAGCTACATTAAGAAATCGAACTCGGCTGGCATTTGTTAAGAACTTACTACCATCGAACACTGTAGAACATTTAACGAATGAAAAAGTGAGATCTCTTTGTTAGTACTGACTGAAATAGGAGCTAAATGTCCCTCAGTTCACACCGTGTAATCTTATACAAAGAAAAATGAATCGGGATGAGCACTAGATATACTATATTTGAAAATGAGACGAGATAGTCAAAAGTATAATACCTTTGATCGTAGATTAGCTTAAGTAAAGCAGACCATTAATCAAACATCACCAATGTACTCCATGACAGTCTTTCTTACTCGATATAATAACTCTAAATTACACTATTACACCAGATGAAATATAAGTAACTTTTTGGAAAGCAACATTAAAATTAATTGTCATCTGATAAAGCCACACACACACACATATATATATATATAAATACAGATAGGTAATAACCTACTATATACATATAAATACATACAAACATACGTATATACATACATACATAAATACATGTACACACACACACACACACACACACACACACACACACACACAAACACACACACATATATACAACTCTTTCTTCCACTTCCTTCCTAAAGACAAGACGTCTTTTCTCGAAGCTCGTTTTTCCAGCGTTTACCACTTCACATCGTCTTGGCTTAAGAGCTCTCATCGTTTGTTTTTACTGTTTTTTTCTTACTGTCCTGTTATTGTTACCACTTTAACCCTCCGCAAAAAAACCCAAATTTTATTTAATTTGCTTTGCGGGAAGGACTGTTTTAACGAAGTTGCGTCTTGTCTCTACCTTCGAAACGCGGAGTAGATAAAACAGGGGACAACTGATGAAGGAATATTCTTTATGTTGCCTGTCACGTTTCTCTATTTGTTTCTTTCGTTGTTTGAAAAAATGTTCGTTTTCTATGTTTTTGGTTTTTACGTTCTCGTTTCGCATTTTGTTGACGTTTTTTGATGTCCTGTAACCATATATGCATGTATATATACATATATATGTAGGTATGTACATATATATATATGTATATATGCATATATTTATGTATTATTTATATTATATTATATTCTCTCTCTCTCTCTCTCTCTCTCTCTCTCTCTCTCTCTATATATATATATATATATATATATATATATATATATATATATATATATATATATATATATATATATATATATCAGTGAACTTTAGGTTAGTTAAAATATGTTCGTGACATATTTCAACTTCTAAAGGCAAATTCATTTCAGTTACCATGGAGAAAATATTCTCTTATATTAAAAGATTTAAAAACACCCTATATATTTATGTGTGTCTGTGTATATGTATGTATGTATGTATGTATGTATGTATGTACACACAAGACAAAATGTCAAGAAGACAGGTCAGTTATTCCTCTACAATTTTTTTGTAAATTCTTAAATATATCTCCTTCTGTGTATATATATATACTACCAAACAAGCATGATTTTTATTGAACTCATAATACTTTTCTGATTACTTTTTTAAATACTTTCTTGTAAACTGTTTTTAACATTTTCTTATTATCAAAGAATGTATATCTGTATTTTAATACTTTTGTGATAACCAGTACTTAACACAACAAAACTCATACAAAGCTTTACATTTTACTCTTGACAATATTTTTCTAAAAAAAAGTGAAACCGGTCAACTGAATAAACATCTTGCATTTTCAAACCTTCTTCCATATATATTTCCACTCGTGCGGTACCTTACAACTTTAGTTTGTTATATATATATATATATATATATATATATATATATATATATATATATATATATATATATATATATTCTTTTATTCTTTTACTTGTTTCAGTCATTTGACTGTGGCCATGCTGGAGAACCGCCTTTAGTCGAGCAAATCGCCCCCAAGGACTTATTCTTTGTAAGACTAGTTACTTTTTCTATCGGTGACTTTTGCCGAACATATATATATTATGCATATATCTACACACAAACACACATATATATATATATATATATATAAACTTGTATATTCGTATGTTCATATATACATACATTTTCATTTGTAATTTTTACCATAGATGTATTGAGCTACGTAACAACAGATCAACATAAAAGCCATAGAAATGTTAGGGTTCATCAGAAAACAAAAAGAACAGCAAATTAATTTGCATTGTCCAAACACTCTGTAAAGCATTCCAGAAATTCACCATTTGAGATTCTTCAGCGAACACATGCACTCAGTCACACACACATATAGAATGCACTACCATGCACACATATAAACATTAACAAAGCACACACACAGTTGTGTAATAATCACAACCACTATATGAGTGGAATTTTATTCGCATGTTCATGCATGTGCATCCGGCAGCCAATTCAGAAGACTACAAACCCAAGAGCTACTTTGTCTTAAGGAAAAAAGGTACGACCCGGAAACGAAGCGGCAATTAAGTCAATGGACGCTTTTAATGTCCCCACGTCCTCCCCCAAACACGCGGCAAGTGAAGTCCAATGTTAAGATAATGCTGGTTTGTTTCATCGATGTGAAAGGAATTGTCCACACAGAATTTATTCCTCCTGGTCAAACTGTTAACCAAACATTTTATTTGGCAATTCTGAAGCGTTTGCGAGACGCAGTGAGATGAAAATGCATCGACCTGTGGTAAAGTGGAAAGTTGTGGTTTCATCAAGACAATGCGCCTGCGCACACCGCCTTGTGTGTGAGACAGTTTTTGCCAAAAATAGCATGAACTAGCCTACTCACCCTCCCTATTCTCCCAACCTTGTTCCCTGCGACTTTTTTCTGTTCCCCGAATGAAAAGAGTCCTTCACGGAAAATGTTTTGAGGATGTGGAAGAGGTGAAGAAAAAAACGACGGATGCGTTAAAAGCATCACTTCGCAAGAGTTCCCGGGACCCTCGTAGCGTGTCTTTATTTGACAAGAAAAAGAGAATGATCATCCCGAAATATAACAATATTAAATAAATCCCCTTCAAAAAAAAAAAAAAAACACTCGCGCAAGTATGCATGCATTCTACACAGTCACATACACGCACACAAACATAAACTCACATGTTTAAAAGTATGTATGCATAAATATGTGTGTGTAAGTATACACAAAGACACAAACATACACACATGTGTGAGTATGTATGTGAGTGAGTGTGTGTGTATGTGTGTGTGTACGACACACACACACACACACATATATATATATATATATATATATATATATATATATATATATATATATATATACATATATATAACCCGTTTGACCAATAGCAGCCCATTTTCCAGTATCCTTCTTGGGCTTCCTGTACTTCTCCATTCGTTAAAATGAGCCTAAGCGAGCTAAGTTTCTGGAAGAACGCTGCGAAACATTTATTTGCATTGCGTCGAATCAAACAGCTTCAAATAAAAACTCATGTAACTCCTACTAAATGTACTGAGAGCCCTTTTCTTCCGGATGTATACATGTATGTATACATGAGTGAAGGCGCGTGGCTTAGTGGTTGGGGCATTTGGCTTACGATTGTAAGGTATTGAGTTCAATTTACGGCGACACGTTGTGTCCTTCAGCAAGACACTTTATTTCTCGTCGCTCTACTCCACTCAGCTAGCAAAAATGAGCTGTACCTGTATTTCAAAAAGGGCCAGCCTTGTCACATTCTGTGTCATGCTGTTTGTATGTATGTATGTATGTATGTATTCATGTATGTATGTATGCATGCACGCATGCATGTATGTATGTATATATGTATGCATGTATGTACCTATGTATGTATGAAAGTATGTATATATATATATATATATATATATATATATATATATAAATTTATGTATAAATGTATATGTGTATGCATACATACACCCATCCATCCATTCATCCATCCATCCATCCATACATACATACACACACACATACATACATATATATATATATACATACAGAAATGGCTTGTTGTCTGGAAATAAGGAGGCAGTTGAAGACGTGTTTCTTGGCTCAATATTTGCCGTCAGCATGGCAGTTGTTCGATCACGTTACCAGTAGCCAGATGACTTAGACCTGGAGAATTTTTGATTCATGTCATTATCTTCTCAAGTGAAGCCAATCTTTACAACCATTTGGTAATAATGATACACCCTCTAGAAGTGGACATATTTAAATAAGTCAAGAATTTATGTTGCTCGGTATTTGACATACCCCTATTTCACTATGTTATTGAAATACATGCTTCTGGCCAGTTTGAGTTATTTCTCTCGGCTTATTCTTTTAAATTATGCAAATTACGTGGGTATTGAATGCTTTTTACTACAGATGTGTGTGTGTGTGTGTGTGTGTGTGTAATTTACACACACACACACACACACACACACACACACACACACACACATACACACACACCACACACACACACACATAGTATAAAAAGTAGTAAAAAGGATTAATAAATCCAGGCAGTTTTCTATAAAGCATTCAGTGTGGAACAAAATTGGTTAACTATATCAAACATTCAGATATCAATAAATTCAAGTAGGATTAACATCCAAGATTAATCGTCATGTATGACAAGTAAATTCAAATATAAAGAAATTCGAAGTATAAGACAACACGTACAAGAATGGAGAAAGTCACATCTTTAACGGATGATTATACCATATACTACCGATGATCGTTTCTACTGTGCCTGTATATTTAACTACAGAATAATGGTATAGAATACCAGTCAAATTAATAAATTCGAAAGTTTGTGCTAACATGTTATCAAGTCAATGCAAAATTGGTTATATCCAAAAAGGACTAAGAAAATATCTCTAATAGATGAACGCATACTAAATGAATGTTAAAAAGGAATATAATATTCTAAGGCCAATCTAGTATTCAGCTCTTGATGACATAAATAGACAACGAAAGAACGAGACATAAACACAGGAATTCTAATTCACTACAATTAGTTATCTATCAAACATGCTAAATTAGCAGTATTATAATGAATAGCAACACTAGCTGTATCTTAAAAGTATTAGCAATTTCAGAGTCGGAATTACTTTTACCTAACGTATCAAAATCTATTTAAAGAGGATTATTATTAGAGATAATTTCAAAATTAGTGTGATTCGAAAGACAAGAACATTAACTACGACATGACGTAGTCCATTATTAGTTACGCATCATCGTACAATACTGGTAATTTTAAATATGATCTTTACCTCGAGGAAATGTATTATATAATTACTTCTAAATTAGTATTATTAAACTGTAGAAATTTTACATTGAAATGTTCTCATAAATGTAGAGAAACATTTAAATATTTCAATCGTAAATAACCCGTTAATTATAATTGCATTTCCTTATAAATCTAATATGCATGTTTCTAAATTATTTTTAGCATATTTAATAGATAACTAATTGTCGAGGCGTAGAATTTCTATGTTTATTCTTTATTCTTTCGTTACCTATTGATGTAATTAAAAGTTAAATACTAAACTGGCCTTTCTTAGAATATTATATTCCTTCTTAACGTTCTTTGAATTTAGCCCATTTTGCATTGCTTTAATAATGTGTTATGTATTTTCGGATATATTAATTTGACTGGTATTTCATACCATTTATCTGTATCTAAATATGGTGGCATAATAGAAATGATTGTCGGTAATGTATGGTGTAGTTATCAATTAAAGATGTAATTTTTCTCCATTTTTGTTCTTGTTATATATATACATACATACATATATATATATATATATATATATATATATATATATATATATAAATATATATATATATATATATACATATATATATATATACATATATATATATATATATATATATATATATATATATATATATATATATATATATATATATATATGTATATATATATAGGGCATGGAGTTGCTAATTAATTAGTAAATTAATAATTAACAATTTTGCCAAGTAGTTCAGTATGCAAAAAAACCTTTATCGGTAAATCATTTATAATTATAAACATAAAGGGATCAGCAGGAGTTGCTTCACCAACATACTGAAAATTTAGAAATAACAGTTAAAACTACTAATTCTAACTACAATTTATTCTCCAACGGATGGCGATATTTATGCCTCACATAGAACAACGGAAGAGAAATAAACAAAAACAAACCTGACGTTAGGTAATCATGTACGACGTTTCCTGATTAGAATATAAAAATTCGTTTCACTGATCAACATGATATCCAAAATTATAAATCTGAAAACGCTTATAAACCCATGTATATCTGACCAGGTGACATCAAATATCACATAAGAAAAGAATCAGCTTCTCCAAATTTATATCGACTAGTAAGTTCCGTATCCTCGTTATAATTATATATATATATATATAGATATGCGGGGCAGGGAATCGTCAATTAGTAATAAAATTAATAATTAACAATTTTGCCGGGTAGCTCAGTATGAAAAAACCTTTTCGGTAAAAAACATTTATAATCATAAATATATAGGGATTGACAGTAACCTGCTTCTCCAACATACTGAGAATTCAGAAATAGAAGTCAAAGAACTACTGATTTCAAAACTACAAATTATTACTCCAGATTGATAGCGATATTTTTGATACACACAGAACAAAAAACAGTAGAGAAGAGTAAAAAAACCACCTGCCTTTAGTTAATTTAGTATGATCGTTTCACAGTTAAGAGTAAAGAATACTCTATTCTGATCTTCAGCTATATATTCTAATAAATTTGTATCTATCTATCTATCCATCTCTCTCTCTCTCTCTCTCTCTCTCTCTCTCTCTCTCTCTATATATATATATATATATATATATATATATATATATATACAGATGGATAGATAGATAGATAGAGCTTTTTTTAAAAAATATAATTATTCAAAAAAGCCCTAATAACGTGTGAACAAGTTTCAGCCGTACTTTAAATTTTTAAATGCAGCTTTTTTTTGTTTCTGTCATGGCAAACCATTCTTACAAATAAAATTCATTTACAACCTTCTCTAAGGGCGCTCAGATTGTGATAAATGTTAGGCTACACTTCATATCTTCCGAATGTAATTAGGTGGGTAGACAAAGAAATGTGAATTGCTGTTACTAAAAGTTACAATTAGTTGAAAAGATAGAGTTTAAATAAAATTGAATCAACGAAGGTATGCTTCATTGTAATGATTTTTCCCCCTTCGCAAAAGTTGTACTTTTTGCAGAAGACCTTAAATTCTTCACTTCTTTGCACTAGACAAGCAGGAAATCTGCCTATCATCACTTGACCTACCAAGTTCTCTCAAATTTCATCTTACTCTTATAAATATAAATAAAACTATAATAAATAATGTTTTCCTTCATCCTCACAAAAAGGACAGAATGGTCACTGCTTGAATGTTTTTGATCAAAAGTTAAACGATTACGGTTGAACTAGAGCTAACCAACAGCTACAGCAACAGCACCACCACCGCCACCAACAGCAACAATAACAACATCAACTACACTAGATTACTCAACCAAGAAATCACCACATCATCGCTTTAACTGCTTGAGACAACTTCCCCTCAAATTACACCCTACTGTCTTAAAATGGGAAGAATGTATCTATGCTCAGAATAATGCATTCCTAAATAACTAATTCTTAAAAAAAAATTATGGTTGATTATATATCAGCTCGATCAAGTCATATCTGGGATTAAACATCAGCTGTAACAACACTCCACTATTATATTACATCAAAGTATACCTCTTTCCTCACCAGAACATCGTACGTCTGGAATTCCCTTCTTGCTCAGGTCATTCGTGTAGTCTTTAACTTGCAATAATTCAAGCAGGAGATTAATAATTTCACTCTCGCCATACTCGCTGACTCTGTGAATGTCACAGGCACTGTCCCTTTCTCTAGAAATAGCAATAAGGGTCCAGAAAGCAGGGCTCAGGAAACTGTTTAGTACAACGAATAAAACTCAAGTGCATAGGGACTTATTGTGCGACTGAAACTACATTTCTTTCGAATTAGGGAACAAATGCAACCATTTTGAGGGCAAGTTCGACCTCAGTGCTTAACTGGAAGTTATTTTATCGATTCTGAAAGAATGAAAGGCAAAAATCGACATCGACAACATTTGAACTTGGACGTAAAGAACCGGTAAAAATACTGCTAAGCATTTTGTCCGGCACGGTAACAATTTTATCAGCTCACCGCCTTAATGACTCTCTAAATTTACAAATTCATATGTAGGTAACTGATAATTAAATTGTTTAAGGCACACTTGCAGAATCGTTAGGGCGTTAAGTAGAATACTTTGTAGTATTCACTTCGTCTCTCTGCGCTCTGAGTTCAGATCTCACTGTGATCAACTTTACCTTCCATTCATTCGAGATCGATAAATAAAGCACCAGGTCAGGGTGTTGAATTGCCAGAATTGCCAGAGTTTCAAGCGAGATGCTTTGCGATGTCTGTTCCAATTCGGTGCGTTCTGAGATCAAATCTCCTCAAATCTTTCATCAACAGTAGGAAAACCAATTGGAATATTGGTTCCTCGGCACCGATGCAATCATCTTATGGCATTATGGCAGGGTTTTTAGAGAAATCGTCTGCGTGCACGTACAATTTTGAATGTAAGCTGCTAAACCAATCACGACTCACATACTATAAACCCTGAAAAGAAAAGAGTGGATACTTTCGATAATGTTGTCATAGAAATACTGCCCGAAAGAAGAAATGCCATGTGATGGTCATAACTGGGGCTCCTTCACCATGTAACTACTTGACCAAGATTGTTTTATAGTTAAAAACCAAATCAACTATAATACGAGGTGCTGAAAAGTTCCTGGCTTTAAAGGTATCGCGAAAGGCCTGGCTGGAGTTCTTTTACAAGGCTTAGAAAAACTGAAGGACCGCTGCAATGAATCTGTGAATCTGAGAGGTGAATAAGTTGAATAGAATCATAATTAACTGATCCTCCTGTATTTTCTAAGCCAGGAACTTTTAAGCACCTCCTCGTAAATCTCACTCCACAACTGTGAGCTATATCATATTTCATTACATTATTACTCTACCACTATATGTACATTACACTATAGATTTACACAACATCATTACAACATTGCCTGCATTACACTGTATAAAACGTGCTACACAAGACTATCATACGCTAAACCACTTCACTCTACGATGCTTAGCACTACACTAATACCAAAAACACTGGAATGAGTAGAAACCGAGTAAAATGAGAGGTGCACTTCTATGCGGCAGCCCGACCTGTTAGAACTTGCAAACAAATACCCCCAAATCCTACCTTGTTTTAACAAAAATTAAAAAAAAAAAATATTGAATAACGCAATCGAAATTGCGCTGCCGGATGGGATGTTGGGCATGGCTGGAGTGCTCTTGATCATAGGCGGTGTTGAATTGGTAACCTGATGTTAATCATCGTCAACATTGAACCGTGTTATCTAGAGACATGATAATATTATTTCAGCATTTAAGGCGGCGAGCTGGCAGAATCGTTAGCGCGCCAGGCAAAATGCATGCCGGCATTTCGTCCGAGTTTACGTTCTGAGTTCAAATGCTGCCGGATCGACTTTGTTTTCCATCCTTTCAGGGTCGATAAAATAAGTACCATTTGAACATTGGGGTCAAAGTTATAGACTTAACCCCTCCAGCGAAATCATTGGTTTTGTGCCAAAATTTGAAGCCATTACTCCATCAGTATTTAAGATTATTATACCACTCAAACAGGTTAATCAAAACTTCCACAAAACATTACCTTCCCACCCTATATTTTTACACTACTTTATGAAATTTCTAGCAGATCCTTTCGCCTGCTGGAAATTGCAAATAGATTTTTCTCAAACTAAATTACCACAAGAGGACACATAGAAAATGTAATCCCAGATAATCTAACTATGCCTCAAAAAAGAAAAAACTCGAAATGATCAGACCTGGAATGCTTTTTATCATAGGTTTGCTTCATCAAGCCAACTTTTGTTTGCAAGACTTATTATTCACAACAACGCCACACCAGACCAGCAGCTATCGCTACAACAAAATACAACACTGTTTTTTTTTTTAATTAGATGTATACACACTACGCTATACTACACAGTTCATTATACGTCTGCACCGCACAATATTACCCTGCTGCAATAGACATCCACGCATCATGTTATCCAGTCACTTCTCGGCGTATTACGACTTGGAGAAATTTGGAGAAAGCATTGTTGTCACGCTCGACATTAGCAAAGATTTTGACCATGTCTGGCATGCAAACTTACGATCGAAACTACCTACAGACAGGCTCCACCCGTCACTCGTTTCTTGGATCGGTAGCCTTATATCAGCGTGGTGTGCGTTCACAGAGCTCTTTGTGTTCCATATTCTATCCACTCTGGCATGTCCCAGGATTTGGTTGTATTTCATACACTTCTTTATATCAATGATTCACTTACCACCATGTCCAACAATGTTTTCTCTTATGCAGATGATATTGCTCTATATTCTTCCACAAATTTTCCAAACTCTGTATTCACCATCTACTTCTGTGTCACCAAATGCCAAACCCGCATCAATTCCATGAACAAAGACCTTGAAGCACTCCTTCACGATGATGGCGTGCAATTCTTGACTCTTTCAACCGTAAGAAAACACAAACGTTATTCATACCATGGAAACGTCATCATATCCCACATCCATTAACCATGATCCGCAAGCGACTAGAGCCCTCGTGGTCACTCCGAATGTCAGGCCTTACTGTAACCAAACGTCTCTCCTCGGCTATAGTTATACACCCTTGATAAAGTTATGACAACATACCAACCACTGACCCTTCCTTTATCATCCAAAATTATTGAAACTCTACGAAGCACAAGTAAAGCCTACGATAGAGTATCATTCACAATTGTGTGCTGTTGCATACTAGATCGCATCCTGCAAAATGCCACTCGATTAACTGACATAAAGTCAATCACAGACACGCTCCAATCTCTGAGTAACAGGTGATACCTCTTCTCTCTCTCTCTCTCTCTCTCTCTCTCTCTCTCTCTCTCTCCCTGAAAACATATATACGTGTGTGTGTGTGTTTCTACCTCTACAATGATGGTCCCTGTTCTTAGAAGCTGGCTGTCCTAACGTCATCTCCTTTCAGATATTCTACACTCACTTTAAAAACATTAATGATATCATTCTTATCCGTCTTGAGTGTATAGGCAGTGGCTGCGAAAGCCAAGGGTACTGCCTAATTCTCGAGACTCGGGAAGACAACTATCCACGTCCACACATATATACATTTGTATATTCATACATTTACATATCTCTATACCTCCAAATGTCCACACACTTATGTATCTTCACACATACACAGACACACACGCACACACACGCATGTGTGTATATATATATATATATATATATATATATATAAACAAATAGTAAATGAGTATATGCATATATACGTACAGGTATGTGCATACCGACATCTACCTGTATGTATAGGTGCATATCTGGGTACATGACATTGCAAACAAAACAGAGACGAGAAAACACACAAGCCACATAGAGAACATTCTAGTTCATCAGCTACCTCCGTTTTAACACCGGCGTTTCGAAGAGCTAGGCAGGACGCATCGTTAAAACAGCTCTTCCCATGGACCGCAAATTAAATTTGTATACAGAAATTAAATCTTGCCATGGAGGAATGTTGTGGCGGACAAAAAAACAAGACAGGAAAACAAACAGAAAAGGCTTTACGGCCAGACGAGAAAAATTGTTTGTGTGTGAACGCTGTGAGGCACGAACTTGAAAGTAGGGACGAAATGGTTCGTGTGTTTGCTCGGCGACAGCCAAGGAAGAAAAGGATTATTGACCGGAAGCATGTGACCATGCCGGTGTAAGGGGAAGAGAGAGAGTGGCAGAGGGAGAAACAAAGGGAGGAAGTAGAAGAATAGGTGAGCAACGAGAGGAAAAGAGAAAGAGAGGAAGTACGAGGGGGAAAAAGAGATACGTAGTAGTAACAGAGGAAGAACGAGAGGGGTAACGCGAGATACGTAGTAGTAAAGAGGAAGAACGAGAGGGGGGAAAAAGATAGAGGAAGAGAAAGAGAAAGAGATAGAGTAGCGTCGGAAAATATGAAGTTACGAAAAACTACTTACAATTGGAGACGCTGCGTTCAGTCATGTAAAAACAAATAGTAAATGAGTATATGCACATATACGTACAAGTATGTGCATACCGACATCCACCTGTATGTATAGGTGCATATCTGGGTACAGGACATTGCAAACAAAACAGAGACGAGAAAACGCACAAGCCACATAGAGAACATTCTACTTCATCAGCTACCTCCGTTTTAACACCGGCGTTTCGAAGAGCTAGGCAGGACGCATTGTTAAAACAGCTCTTCCCATGGACCGCAAATTAAATTTGTATACAGAAATTAAATCTTGCCATGGAGGAATGTTGTGGCGGACAAAAAACATATATATATACGTCAGCAAATTTTAGCATTTGTATACCTACATATTTATATAGTTATACATCTGCTCATTTCCGATCTACTCCACACATGTAAATTTATTCATTGAGCCATATACATTTACGTACAATCACACACACACACACACACACACACACACACACACACACACACACACACATGTATGTAAGTACAGATACATATTATCTATATTTGGACACATCTATACATTTACATGTCTATTCGTGTCTACATGTACAATTACACACCTATATCCATACTCAGCTATCATCCACACTCATAAAATTACACATCTACAGATTCACACACCTACATATCCTCACAGCTGTATTTCTACATATCTACAAATCTGCACAACTTTTCCTCTTACATCTGTACAACTACTTATCTACACATGCATACACGTTCACGTGTACACAATTGCAAAATACACATCTATGCATTTTCGCGTTCATACATCTACATATCTACATATTTTTACACCTACATATCTTTAGATCTACAGTGGCTAATATTGTTGTAGATAAACTCTGCTAGCAAAGAAAAAATATGGTCACGTTTGGAAACCTTTCACCTGGGGCCAAACTTCATTATCACCTAACAATGATAATAAAATCTACACCAGCACCAACATCATCAAAGGCAGCAGCAGCAGCAACTTTAACAGTGGAAATAGCTTCAGCAGAAACATCAACAGCAGCATCTTCATCAGCAGGAGCTTTGACTCGAGCAGCAACATCATCATCAAGGCTAACAATGATAGAAGCAGCAGTGTGCATAACACCTAGAAATACTACAAACTCTACAGCATTATTACAGCAACACTAGCAGGAATAACAACAGCGGTATAATTGATAACATAGCAGTAGCAGCAGCAAGAGCAGCAGCAGCAAAAGCAGCGTCAACAGCAACAGCAGCATCAAGAAAGTAATATCTAAGCAGCAGCAACAGTGGTAACAGCAACAGATGCAGCAACAGTAGAGAAAGATGAACAGCTGCACGAGGAAAAGAAGGAAGTAGGAGGTGGAGTGGGAGAAGAATAACATGAAGAGGTAGGAGTTAGGTGGAAGGAGATGTAGGTGTAGGAGGAGAAGAAGTAAGGTGACAGCGAATTTTTTGTTATTTTTATTTTCACGAAGCAGACGACACCGGCAGTGAATTGTCGGAGTTGAGCGAAGCCGGACAGGACCGAAACTGACCGGAACTATTTCGGACAGGGTCGGAGAGATACGACGACAATGGCATGGCGTTGAAACACCCCCGCTAAACGAAACAAAACCTCTAAAAAAAAAAAAAAAGAGAGAAAAAAGAAAACAGAACAAAGAAAAACAATAAATGATGAACAACAAACCCTCCAGCTGCTACTTATTTCCCTCCTCTTCTTCCCGCAGAGAGAAGAGAAAGGAGGAGAAATGAAAGAAAGAAGCATTTAGGGGTTATACAGAGAGCGTGTGATGTCCAAGTCACAAGGTAGACGATGCAACAACTATGGTATGTAGTATTATATAAGTTTATCTACTCTGTCGCTGTTGTGTTGTTGGCATTGTTTCGTTTTTCCATTTTATTTTCTGACTAGTTTTATTGCTATTGTTATCTTATTGTTTCTCAATTACATTAAAATATAGTTACATTAATTGCAGTACTTGCATAAATATTTATCACAAACACACGCGCACGCACACACGAGCATGTATTCTTACGTACATATACAATACACAACATATTACTATTAAGATTTAACAATTTGTATATATATATATATATATATATATATATATATATATATATATACACACCTGCATCGAAAGTCATTTCTTCCTTATCTCCTTCCCCTACTCTACATACACATCTATATCCGTATGCATTTATGTATGTGTATATATATATATATATATATATATATATATATATATATATATGCGTGTGTGTGTGTGTGTGTGTGTGTGTGTGTGTGTGTGTGTGTGTGTAAAAGCTGATGATTCACGCCATCGCTCATCCGAGTTTGCCTCGCTGTGCATACGTTCGGGTGACAACAATATGAAGGAACTCGCAAACGCAGAAACACGGGCTAGCAACAAACAGAATCTTCAACGTAAACTTTGTTACATGTTTTCAGTAATCTACACACTCAAACACACACACACACACACACACACACACACACACTCACACACACACACACACACGCACACATACATTTATATATATATATATATATATATATATATATATATATATATATATATATATATATATATATATATATATATATTTATGTGTGTGCATGAGTGTGCTTACATATATATGTGTGTGTATGTGTGTGTGTATGCATGTGTCACACACACATTTATATATATGTGTATATATACATATATACATGCACTCGTGCTTCACATGTACTTGAAAACGGATTTCTGAAAGAACATGTTACCCAAATTAATAATTAACAAGCAACAATTATCAATACACGTGCTTATGTATGTATGCATGTATGTATGTATGTATGTATGTATGTATGTATGTATGTATGTATGTATGTATGTATGTATGTATGTGTGCATGTATTTTGTCAAGTCTGCACAAATGAGTACGACCTCGGCTAATGAATATTGGATTAGAGATATTCATAGATAAACGCACGCACATACGCATGGAGAGAGTGATAGAAACAAAAAAGGTGTGTGGAGGAGGTTGTAAAAGTGTGGAAAGGGGTGTTGTTGTTTTTGTGGTGGTGGTGGTAATGGTGGTGACAATGGTGTTCGTGGTGTTGGTGTTGGTGTTGGTGAAGAGGGAGACTAAGATAGATTGGATAGGTTTGTAGATCGTCAAAAGATACAACACACTAATAAAAACGGAATAATAAAAAACAAATCGCAGCATCAATAGCATCAATATGTGTGTGTGTGTGTGTGTGTGTGTGTGCGAGCACGTGCGTGCGTGTGTGCGTGTGGGTGTGGGTGTGGGTGTGGGTGTGGGTGTGGGTGTGGGTGTAATTATGTGTCTATTATACATACTTAGTCAGCAGATTGCAAAAAGAATGGTATTTGAAATATATAAACGCTTTTCCTTTTACTTTTAGACTTGTAGTTAGATAAATAGATAGTGAGAGATGAATAACAAGCGATGCGGAGTTCAAACTGTCTCCCGAATGCATGGCTACATTGTCTGTTTGACATCACACACACACTCACACACACACACTTGCACACATGCACACACACATACAGTGAACGTGTGTGTGTGTGTGTGTGTGTGTGTGTGTGTGTGTGAAATCTAGATATATGTGATTAGCTGTTGCTGTTGTTTAGCCCAAAGTCAACCTTGATCAGATACATTCCAACTACGACCATCCCCTCGTTTTAGGATAATACAGGACTACTTTATATAACGTATCATGTCCTTATATATGAGAGCAGCGTGAGAAAGATTTAAGAAATAATTGGCTGCTATTTCTACATACAAGCTCACTTGAGGTCCGCGTGTTTATTTATAACTATGTAAATAAATATTTACGCGAGCAAACAGTTTTTTCGTATGCAACGGAACCCGTACAGGTTTCTATATGAAGGTGTTGATTAATGAGCAAGCTGTTCAATCGGTGATTGGATCAGACTTTGGATGAGCATGGGATCAGTAGCAAAATATCAATTCCTCTCCGTTTCATCATGAGACTTTCGCCTATTCACTGATCTGTGATATCAGTGAAACAGACGACGCCAACATTCGTGCCCTTTCGTTTTTGATCGCTAATCGTCACATACGCACTACCAGCACGAATATCACAAGGACGACGACGACCGCCGCCGCCGCCGCCGCCGCCACCACCACCACCACCACCACCACCACCACCAAATAAGGAAACTGTCGGTTATCGTTCGACCTGCTTGTTAGAAATAGAAATAGCAGTCAAATCACATCCTGATGCTTTAGGGAAGGAAACATGGAGTAAGGCTGGAATAGCTTCGAATATAGTTCTTTTCTATCAGCGTGGCGTTGGTTTAAACAACTGAAGCAATGATGACAGTATTACTAGCCAGAGTAGGTGTTCTACTAAAAATAGCAGCCAAATTTCTTTCGAATTGTGCCATACTGGCTTAAAATATAGTCTTAGTTATATACTGATAGTATAAATGATGGGATGTTCACGGCTGGAATGTGATTGATGAT
>NC_142933.1:54052385-54069885 GCF_046866305.1 Octopus bimaculoides | reverse complement strand
TCGCTCTAATGGTTGAATCTAATATACTGCCATTTTACACACGCGTGCGCGCGCACACACACAGGCACGGTCACACACACTCATAGACATACACACACATGAACACGAACATGCACAAACACACACCTGCATACAAATATTTCCCATGTACAGATACCTAGATTTTATCAATCTATCGTATCATGCACACATGTTTGCATGTGCTTATATATATAATAATAATAAAAGGGTAAAATTAATTAATCAATTAATTAATTAATAAATAATAATTTTACCAAGTAGTCAAAATAACCTTTTTAGGTAAAATCTCACTCATGTGGATTCGTTATTTTTTCTTTTTGCCTACGTAAAAAAGTGTGTTACTGTCTGGGAGATCTTTTTGGGTAGTAGAAAAGGCATTTTAACTCCTATTTCTAAATTCGGTGCGCGGCGAAGCAATTAGCTGATCCCTGATTATAATTATGTTTATAATTATAGAACAAATATATATATATATATATATATATATATATATATATATATATATATATATATATATATATATATGTATGTATGTGTGTATGTATATACATATATATGTGCATATATATATATATATATATATATATATATATATATATATATATATATATATATATATATATATATATATATATATATATATATGTATGTATGTATGTATGTATATATATATATATATATATATATATATATATATATATATATATATTATATATATATACACTTTTACACTTTTACTTGTTTCAGTCTTTTGACTGCGGCCATGCTGGAGCACCGCCTTTAGTCGAAGAAATCGACCCCAGGACTTATTCTTTGGAAGCCTAGTACTTATTCTATCGGTCTCTTTTGCCGAACCACTAAGTTACGGGGACATAAACACACCAGCATCGGTTGTCAAGCGATGTTGGGGGGACAAACACAGACATACAAACACACACACACACACATACACACATATATACACATATACGACGGGCTTCTTTCAGTTTCCGTCTACCAAATCCACTCACAAGGCATTGGTCGGCCCGAGGCTATAGTAGAAGGCACTTGCCCAAGATGCCACGCAGTGGGACTGAACCCGGGACCATGTGGTTGGTAAGCAAGCTACTTACCACACAGCCACTATATCTATCTATCTATATATATTAGTATGTATATGTATGCATGTATATATATATGTGTGTGTATATTTGTGTGTGTGTATTTGTAGGAAGTGAGGGTGGCACTGGATGGGTGCCGCACAATTCCTTGCATAAACGTGGAAGGAAAATAGCGGAACACAGCTATATTATATATACGTATTATATATGTATTATATTTTGTAAATTATATATATATCTATACACGAATATGCATATTATACATATTGAATATATGTATATATATAGTTACACTGTATAGACACTCTGACACAAAAAGAGATGTATGGATACGCTTTTATATTTGTTATATCTAAGGCAGCGAGCTGACGGGATCGTTAGCACACTGGACAAAATTCACGTCTTTAGATTCTGAATTCAAATTCTGTCGAGATCGCCCGCTTTTCATCCTTTCGGGGCCGATAAAATAATTACAAGTTGAACACTGGGGACAATGTAATCGACTTAACTCTTTATCCAAAATTGCTGGTTTGTGTCAATATTTCAAGCCAATGTTTATTACATCTCAATCTGGAAACGGATGTTGAATAAATATTTGTATTTTAATGAAAGCACAGTTTTACAATCAATATTGTACTCAAATGAGAGACCTTGCAATATAGGGTCATCCAGTGTAAGTCGATCCCGTAACTATTTGGTTCACGCCTCTATGTATTTCCTATTACACATTCATGTAATTAGCAATGAATTTCATATAATTTTCAATGAAATCTAAATATATTATCCGAAAATGATCTAAAGAAAGAGATGAATATCATTACATCTTAATACATCGTAGTTGTATTATCTAACCCAGATCTAGCTGATTTAAAGTCCCAAAACGAATTTAAGCAAACTGAGTACCATTGTTTTTCCACTTCTTTCTGTTTTCTTTTCCCCTTTGGTTGGGGGTTGTTTTTTACATACCTAATATAGGTACAAGGCCTGAAATTTTCGGGCATGGTGATAGTCGATTACATCAACCTCAGTGCTCAACTGGTAGTTATTTTATCGACCGCAAAAGGATGTACGACAAAGTCAACATCGGAAGAATTTGGACTCAGGACGTAAAGACGTCCGAAATGCCGCTTAGCATTTTTGTCCGGTGTGCTAACGATTTTGCTAGCTTGTTTCTCTTCGAACTTGTTATATTTGAAAACAATATGTGTGTGTGTGTGTGTGTGTGTGTGTGTGTGTGTGTGTGTGTGTGTGTGTGTGTATGTGTGTGTGTGCGCGCGCGCGTGTGTAACTCATTTCGATGATTCTTTCTAGCAATGGCTATGCTCCTATACGAGAAAGCAGGTAAGATATATATATATATATATATATATATATATATATATATATATATATATATATATGTATATATATATATATATATGCATATATATATATATATATATATATATATATATATATATATATATATATATAAGCGTGTGTGTGTGTGTGTGCGTGTGTATGTATGTGTATATGTATGTGTATATATGTCTATATTTGTGTGTGTGTGTATATATATATATATATATATATATATATATAGTATAAGTATATGGGAGGTATATTCTATTCAGAACCTGTGGAATAATGCATCGACATCTGGTTTCGAATCGTAGTAGAATCTCAAGTTATATCATTTGGTATGTGAATGCGCGTTAACGCCGCTGGCTGGCAAAATAGTTAGCGCGTCAGACAAACCGCTTGGAGTCGTTTCTTTCGGTTCATTACGTTGTGATTTCAAATGCGGCTGAGATCAAATGTGGCTTTCGACCTATCGGGGTCGATAAAATAAAGTGACTTAGTGTTTTTAATATAAATGACTAACTCCCATTGTGCTAAAATTTGAAACAATTACGTGAGTACGAATTTCTCCAAAGTCTTACAAATTGTCAGCACACACACAAACACAAGCAGACACATAAGACAGGCTTTCGTCTACCAAATTCACTCACACTCTGTAGTCAGACCAAAGTTTTAGCAAAGACCAGTGGTTCTCAACCGGAGTTCACATGGATTTCACAGGTCGATATAAGATTTTGCTGTTAAAATTAACAGCAATAAATCAGTTATACTGCTGTTGTACACAAAATATTTTAACAATTTTTTAATACTGTTTTTTATAATATTTCATTAATAAGTTATGATAGGATTTTTTAAACGGTGATTGGCTCGGAGGGTTCATCCAAGTAAAATAGAAATCAATGGGATCTATAGTAAAAAAAAAAAAAAAAAAAAACGGCTGAGAAACACTGGTATAGACTTTGCTGAAGGTGCCGAACCAAAGTTTGCAAAGTGAACTTCTTAACCCCTAGTTCACTAGTGCTTTATTTTACCTAACCCCGAACAATTAAATGCAAAATCAATTTTGGTGGGAGAGAACCTTAAACCATAAATCTCCGTGACAAATAATGCGAGTCATCTTTCTTTGATCGATGCTCTGCAAATCCACCAGGATAATAATAATTATAATCTTTCCAACTCTAAGCACAAGGCCCGAAATTTTGGGGAGGCGGGGTAGTCGATTAGAACGACCTCAGAACGCAACCAGTACTTAATTTTTCGACCCCGAGAGGATGAAAGGCAAAGTCGGCCTCGGCGGAATTTGAACTCAGAACATAATGACACTCGAAATACTGCTAAGCTTTTCGCCCAGCGTGCTAACGTTTCTGCCAGCTCGCCGCCTTATAATAATAATTATAATGGTGCAGCCTCGTTATTCTGAAACTTGCCTCATCACTTTTCCCTGGCAATATAAACAGATAAAGACAGCATGTAGTTCAAGTCCTCAAGCTTAATTGTTTTCACTACAAAGATATATGTCGGTCTGTTTGCATGTACATAGGTATATGCCTGTATGTGTGTATGTGCGCGCGCATGTATACATATAGATGTATGTTTGTACATATATGTATGGATATATGCATACATTTATATATTATTTACGTTAGCATATATATATGTATATATACCCGCAAGCACACACATGCACGCTCGCACACACACATATACATACATACATACATACATACATACATACATATATACATATGTGTGTGTGTGTGTGTGTGTGTGTGTGTGTGTGTGCATACAGACATACGTCTGTATGCATTTGAGTGTGACTATCTGTCTATCGATCCATCTACATGCACATAAATGATTATATATAACAGTAAATATATATGTGTATGTATATATATATATGTGTGTGTGTATGTATGTATATATGTATATTATATATATATATATATATATATATGTATATATATATATATATATATATATATATATATATATATATATATATATATATATATATATATATATATATATATATATATATATAAGCAACTATTGATATAACCGTATGTATAAATATGCGCATATATATATGCGTGTGTGTATATACATATACATTTTTATATATGCATATATATACATATATATACATATATATGCATATATATGTATATATATATATACATACATATATATATGCACACATATATATATATATATATATATATATATATATATATATATATATATATATATATATATATATATATATATATATATATATATATATATATATCCTTGTATAAGAATATGACTAAATGTATGTACATACACACACTCACACATACACTCGCAAACACACACAGAATGAATAGTGGCTTCAATTTCACTACTGATTACATGAATGGATAAAAATCGATTCAGAAAACTAATCTAATTAGGTAAGTCAATGAGTGTGTGAATTGCCGGGAAACGAGGTTTTTACATACAGTCTCCCTCTCTCTTCTCTCTCTGAATACACGCGCACGCACACACACACACACACACACACACGCTCACACACACACACACACACACACACACACACACAACCATGTATATACTTTATCGTTTTATCTCTCATAGTTTGTTATAGTCACTGGACTGTAGCCATGCTGGGCCGCCTCCTTGAAGGGTTATAGTCGAACACATTGAGCCCAGTACTTTCTCTAAAAGCTTTAAGACTTGTACTCTTTCGATCTACTTCTTTTGCCGAACCGCTAAATTACGAGGGCGGAAAAAATAAGACCAGAACAAGTTGTCAAGAAGTGGGGTGGGGGTGCGAGAACATAAGCACAAAGAAACACACGCAAATATATATATATATAGACGCAGACACACATACACATATGTGTAGCCATACATGTGTGCGTGTGTATGCATATGAGAAAGCGCGCTTGTTTGTTTAGAGCACAGTGGTGTATTCCCACTTTAGGCTTAAGTACAAATGATGTGTAGTTACAGCAGTAACTTGTTCACTGATTATGAGTGAGTGGAGAAGAGAAGAAATGAATGAGACAAAAGGGTGAGAATGAAAGAGGAGAAAGAGAGAGTGAGAGAGAGAGAGGAGAGTGCATGCAAGCTGTTCATTATTGTTATATCCTCATATACACTTTGCCTCCTCCTCTCACTCCCCCTCCATATAACCACCTCCCACCTCCCGCATAGCCAATGATTATATGTTGTACAAATTAGTTGAATCAAAAATCATTGAAGCGCTCATTCATTTTCGTTGTTGATGCCAAACCTAAACACGCTAAATATACTACAAGTGTCGATTTTTTTAAATCTTCAAATTACGATGTTGATTAAAAACAGGCAAATGCAAGTCGATAAGAATATTCTGATATCAACAGGGATAATTGTTTCCATATTTTAGCAGAAGACCAGCGATTTTAAGGTTAGCCGCTTAGTACATTTCAATGACCCTAGAACTTGACTGGCATTTTATTTTAACGACCGATCTCAGTGTTTCACTGATACTTAATTTATAGGACACCGAAAGGATATAAGACAAAGTCGACCTCGGCGGAATTTGAACTCAGAACGTAAAGACGGGTGAATTACCGCTAAGCATTTCGCCCGGCGTGCTAACGATTCTGCCAGCTCGCTACCTTCTTTCTACTGTAGACACAATGCTTATAATTTTGAGGGAGGGGACTAGTCAATTACATCCACCCCAGTACTCAACTGGTACTTATTTCATCGAACTCGAATTGATGAAAGGCACTTTTCAGGATTGATAAAATAAAGTGCCAGTCAATTACTGGGGTCGATGCAAGCGACTTGTTTCATTCCCTCAAAATTGCTGACTTAGTGCCGAAATTAGGAAAGAAAAATTAACACAGTTGTCGGGCGTTCTCATATCCGCAAAACTTCCCTTTCGGTTACATGCGTATATTTATACAAAACATTATACGTCTGAATTCTTTAAAAAGTTCACTTCGCAATCATTAGGTCCCATGTTTGATTCCAGTGTGTGGCTGCTTAACCCTGTGTCGTTTACAATCGCTTCAAATCGATCCAAACTTTATCAGTAAAACTGGTAAACGGAGACTGTGCAAAAAAGCTATAGAATGGATATAATTTATTATCGAAAGGTCTCGCCTTGTCATACACTGGCTCACTAACGAATTCTGCCTGAGGAGTGTGTAAAGGGGTACATGTGCCCGAGGAATGTTCAGCCACTTTCCCGCTAATTCAGTGAGTAATAAAAACGAGTGAATTACTGAATATTCTTCACGAGACCGACGCAGATTCATTCACTATTCTAGCATGTTTGGCAGCGGCCTTCAGAACGAAAGAGTGAAATAAATAAAACGAAATTATTTTTATGGTTGATGAAGAAGCGGATTAAGTGTAGGCTTCAAATATCCAGTTAGATTCCATGTGGCAGATATAGCAAATCCTCAGGGGAAAGAATTTCCATATTATTGATAAATAGATAGATAGATAGATAGATATATAGATAGATAGACACAAACATATGTACACACATATGTATACATAGTCACACATGAATACATACGTATGCACACACACACGCATGTATACATACACACTTTCATATATATATATATATATATATATATATATATATATATATATATATATATATATACATATATATCTATATATTTATATATTTATATATTTGTGAGTGTGTATGTGTATGAAGCCATTCAAATATACAAATATTTGTATACTACTCTTGTGTTGTGCACTGGCTGTGGTAAGTAGCTTACTTCCCAACCACATGGTTCCAGGTTCAGTCCCACTGCGTGGCACCTTGGGCAAGTGTCTTCTACTATAGCCTCGGGTCGATTAAAGCCTTGTGAGTGGATATGGTAGACGGATACGGAAAGAAGCACGCAGTGTATATATATATATATATATATATATATATATATATATATGTGTGTGTGTGTGTGTGTGTGTGTGTATGTTTGTATATCTGTGTTTGTGCGCCTCATCATCCCTTGACAACCGATGTTGGTGTGTTTACGTTCGGCAAAAGGGTTCGATAGAATAAGTACTAGGCTAAAGGCTAAGTCCTGAGGTTGATTTGTTGATTTGTTCAACCAAATACGGTGCTCCAGTATGGCAGCAGTCAAATGACTGAAACAAGTAAAAGAATAAAAGAGTGCATACATACACACTTCTCCACGTCTGGCTGTACAGCCTTTATGTTCGTTTATTTCACTGTTTCGTTTTCCTGTCTTGTTTTCCGTCTGCCACTACCCTCCACGAAAAAAATTGAATTTGTGTTCGTGGGAAGAACCATTTTAACGATGCGTACTGCCTTAATTCTTCGAAACGCCGGTGTTTTAATGGTGGCAGCTGATGAAGGAGATGTTTCTATGTGGCCTGCTTGTTCGTTGTACCTTGTTTATCATTTTGTCCATGTTCTTTTGCCACGTCATGTACCCAGTTATGTATCTATATGTACATGTAGATGAAGGTATGCACATACATGTACATATATATGCATATACTCATATATTGTTTATATATATATATATATATATATATATATATATATATATATAAACACGCTAGCCATAACTAAGCATTATGTTATCAACGGTTATTATTACCAAAATTAGTATTTTCACAGTCTAGTGTAATCAGCAAATTGTTGTTCCCTAGAAACACCCGTCCCATAGTGATCATAAGAAGCAGCTTCCACAGGATGTATACGTAAATTGCGATTGAATACATTAAGCAATCTTTGATCCACGCGTTATATTTTTAGCAACGTATGTGTGCGAGGGTCGGGAGTTACTGTATGTTGCTAAAAATAGAACGAGTGGATCATCGATAGCTTTATGTTTCGAATTGCAATTTATGCATACAGTATGTGAGTTTGTATGTGAATGTCTGTTTGAGCGTGTGCTGGCACGAGCAGATATGAATGTGTTAATTCAGTGCGCATGCGTAAATGCGCCAAAGCCTGCGTCTCTGATTTTCCGTATATATTTATGAATGTATGTATGTTATCTTTGGGATTTATTTTAAGTTTTATTTCTCCTTTGTCATTAACAAAATGTCAAAGCTATTTTGTTTAAATTTTGGGGGTCTGTGGTTACTCGGGATTGGTTGATTTAGTCACATGTGTGCATGTTTTGTATATGTGTACTCGTGTAGATAAACTCGCAATTGTGGATGTGCGTATCACAATAGAATACACAAGTGTATATTTCATAACAGTTCATGTGTGTGTGTATTTGTATTCCATATGTATATGTAATTGTGTGCGTGTGTTCATCTAAAGACCTCAAATGGAGAATCTCTTTTACAATGTTTTACAGATTTTCATTGTTCCTCTCATCGTCTGTATCGGGAGTGTGTGTATTTTAGTCTGCTCGTTTCTTTTCTTCTTTTTCTTCATTTTTTTTTTTTTTGAGATTTCAAGCATTTCTAGGTTTCTATGCTTATCAATTGTGACGTACAACAGTGCACCTATAATAATAGGAACAAGTAAGGAGGCGAGCTGGTAGAAACATTAGCACGCCGGGCGAAATGCTTAGCGTTATTTTGTCTGTATTTATGGTCTGAGTTCAAATTCCGCTGAGGTCGACTTTGCTTTTTATCCATTCAGGGTCGATAGCTTAAGTACCGACTAGTTTCCTCCCCCAAAATTTCGGGCCTTGTGACTAGAGTAGAAAAGAATAATAGGAACAAGTGAAAATCTGTAGGCTGAATACAAGAGCTGCAGCTCTTATATGTAGTTTAGAAATTCTCCATAGATGTTCACCTCAGCCTCAATTTTTTAGTCCTTTATATCTACAGGCCAGCTGATCTCTACAACAATGCATGGCTTTTGTTACCTGCCCCATGAAACTATTTCTGACCTGTTATGCTTAGACTAGATTGCTGATTGCATGTATGTATGTATGTATGTATGTATGTATGTATGTATGTATGTATTTGTACCCTGCATCTTATTCTTTTTGTGTGTTTTAAAAATATTTCACGTGATTATATTGTATAGCCTAAGCTATATACAGATAAATAGATACAACCAACCCATCCGTCCATTCAAACGCACGTAAAGGCCTACATACTCTTTGCTTTGCTTCCTCGACATCTAATGGAGTTGTAGGGGCTCTGTTATAACATACGGCGTGTTTGAAGCGTTTTTAGCACTGGCTGAACCCATTCTTTTTCCAGGTCTGAATAAACCTGATATCTCGAAATAGAGTGATTGGCTGAGAGAGAGAGAGAGAGAGAGAGAGAGAGAGAGAGAGAGAGAGAGAGAGAAGATGTAAGAGTGGAGGTGAAGAGAAAGAGAGAGAGAGAGAAGATGTAAGAGTGGAGGTGAAGAGAAAGAGAGAGAGAGAGTGAGAGAGAGAGAGAAAAGATGTGAGAGTAGAGTTGGAAAGAAGGAGAGAGAGAGTGAGAGAGAGAGAAGATGTGAAAGTGGAGTTGGAAAGAAGGAGAGAGAGAAAGGAAAGGGAAGCAAGAATCCACATCTCCATACAAGAAGGATACTTTATCAAATCCGAATATACGAAAGACAATGTTAACCTCGGTGTTATTTGAACTCATAACGCAGAAAACAAGAACGATTAACGGAAAGCAATTTCCCGATCTAACGTCTTGACCACTTCGACTCACGGACACTTACACACAGGCAGGCATGCGCAATAAACACACACGCATCTAAACACATACATAGACCTACGCACACACATGCACAAACAGACAGACACACACACACACACATACACACTCATATATATACAGGTTAATTCAAAATTAATGGCCCACCCTTATAGAGTGCACTTATCTCAATATCTCACCATGCTTATCCATTTGGTTGTTACCCCAGTTGGAAGAAGAGGTACCCGACTTCATTATGCAGCAAGACGGCGCCCTGCCACATTGGTATAGACATGTACGCGAGTACCCCAACCAGCATCTTCCAGAACCCTGGATTGCGCGTGCTGGGCTGAAATGATGGTCTGTCCCCTCCCCCCCACACACACATCACCCAGGTCCTCCAACCTAATGTTTTGCGACACTTTCCTTTGAGGGTATCTCAAGACAAGCTGTTCATATTTACATTTCCACAGGACATACTGGAGCTAAAGCAACGGATAGGCAACATGGTGGACTCAGTTGATTAGGTCATGCTTGTACGGATGTGGCGTGAACTAGACTGTCGGGTAAACGTCTGCAGTGTCGCAAAGTGCGCCCACATCGAACGTCTGTGACTCAGTAGAAACTTGAAGAGCTAATCCTTCATGTTACTCTTTTACTTGTTTCAGGCATTTGACTGTGGTCGAGCTGGAGAACCGCCTTTAGTCGAAGAAATCGATCCCAGGACTTATACTTTGCAAGCCTAGTACTTATTCTATCGGTCTCTTTTACCGAACTACTAAGATACGGGGATGTAAGCTGACCAACATCGGTTGTCAAGCGATGGCTGGGGAGACAAAGAAAGACACAAAGACACGCACACATAAATACATACAAACATAGATACATACATACATATACACACACGCACGCGCACACACACACACACACACACACACACACACACACACACACACACACATATATATTAAAGTCGCCCTGAAGAATACTCTTTTCTGATTTGGCCTTTACGACAAGAAAGCATCTTAATATAATATATATAAAGATGAAATTAATTAGTCTTGACAGAGATATTACACATCTATAATTATATACAATTACGTCCTTGAATATTATAAGATCTGATTTGGTGAATGAATTTCTCAAAATGCTGTTTAATTATTGGTAATAGCTATAAATTTATTTGATGAATATGCCTGTGAGAGAGAATGAGAGAGAATGTGTGTCTATCTATCTATCTGTCTGTTTTAAGGATCAACTTTGCTTTTCATCCTTCCAAGGTTGATAAATGAAGTATGAGCTTAAGGCAGTGGACTAGTAAATTGTTAAGCGGAATGCCTTTCATTATTTATTCGAGCTTTCTACGTTCTGACCTCAAATTTTGCCCTAACCTACTTAGTTATAAACGTAATGCGTCGCCCGGTTAGACAGCATGAACACCTGGTCTTAGTATGCATTTAACGAGTCTTCACTTTCAAACGTCCAGTACAGGTCTCCGGTGTGACGATGCATTCTAATATCGCACCAGTCAAAGAGCTCCCACTAAAGTATTTGTGGCCTTTCTCTTGACCAATACATCTGCATGTGTACGTGTTTTGTGTGCTTATGTGTATTTGAAACAAAGTATGTCTCTGTGTATTGATATGCGTGTACAAACAACAAAAATAACTAGGCGACTTAATAATCTGACATATGTATTCACATCTACAATTTTCAATGCACTAGAATCGTATAGGTATTAATAGATATGAGTATATTTGTCTATGTGCCTCCCTCTTGTATTATATATTTGTAGACAAATCTATAAATATCCAGCACAACACACCACATCTCTCTCTCTCTCTCTCTCTCTCTCTCACACACACACACACACACACACACACATGAGTATATATGTTTGTGCTAATCAAAATGTTGTGTACCGCTACCAATATTAAATATTATATAATCTAAGGCAGATTAGCACAATCGATAGTGAGGCCTGGCTCTATTTCATTAGCGCACACTCACACACGCGCACATACATAAGTACGCGCACACACATATAACGTCTCTTTTATCATGTGTGCATATATATGTATACATGCATGTACTTATGTATGTTTGTGAGAAAGAGAGAAGTTTCTATTTCAAATTCGCAAAGATCAAGCAAGTCATTTATCCCTTCGGGGTCGAAAACATAAAGTACCAGTCAGGTATCGGGATTAATCCAATCGATATCTCCCTTACCCGTAGATGTGTGACCTTGTCACTACGTAAGAAATCAATACTGAGTATAACGTGATGTGGATCGACAGCTTCATAATTTGTCGAACAAAACATCTTGCAATTTTTTTTTAACGTTCTGCAAATCCCGTCAAGGTCGACTTTTGTCCATTCATGCCAATAAATTCAGTATCTGTAATACACTGAGGTTAAGTTATTCGTCACTGTCTCCCCACTGAAGTCTTGGCCATGTGACAATTTCAGAAAGCTTTATGCTAAAACACTTCAGTAGCATACTTGGTGGAATTCTCTTACTTTAGTTCTAAGTTCAAATCCTTCCACATCGATTTTCACTAGGTTACCAGTCATATACGCGTGTAGGTTCTCTTGTAGTTTATCCTCCCTTTCAAATTTATAGCAGTCTGTTAATGATCTTGAAAGTTTAAATCATAGAAGGGGACGTGCAAAGTCTACAACGGTAAAAATAAACACATATACACACAGATACATATATAAATACGCGCACACACATTTATAACTTATCTTTTGTCATGTATGCATATGTATATTTGTGTATGTGTGTGTGAGTGTGTGTGTGTGTGTGTGTGTGTGAGAGAGAGAGAGAGAGAGAGAGAGAGAGAGAGAGTAATGAATGGTGTAGATCAAATGAGTTAATCTCTCAGTGGGCCGGCTCTGTGCTCCAGTTTCGATTTCAGGCTGAAGTGAACTCACTTCTCTAACAGTGCAAGTGCTCGCGAGAAAGGAATAAGACTGAAAGTCTAACAAAATACAGAAAAATTTAATTTCCTCTGTAAACGCGTGACCTTGTGCACATGTGATAGCTCATACACACTCGCACCATCCTGATAAAAGGATACAAGTTTGTGCGTATGTGTGTATGTGTGTGTGTGTGTGTGTGTGTGTGTGTGTGTGTGTGTGTGTGTGCATGTGTGTGTGTGATTGTTGGTTAGTGCCCACTCAGTCATTTGTTTCAGCCAACCTATAGACAAAAGACGTTCCAGCAATGATCAACTTGTACGCGCGCGCGTGTGTGTAAATGTGTAATGTGTATGGCAGTATTATCTAATCCGTCCATCTTTGTAGTAGGTAGGTTGTAATTTGAAACAATCTCGCTGCTATTTCTAACAGGACGACTGGCCGGCCGCATGGAAGCTCTTTTGTGATGTATGTAACGAAAGGTGTCTATGGGTGGATGAAGTTGCTTATGTGCGCATGGTCAGCTTTTTCTAAAAAACGAATAATTTACAGAGAAAGAGAAAGACAGAAAGAATGGGGAGGGGAAGAGAGAGAAAGAGAGAAAGAGAGAAAGCAGAAGTAGCGAGCAGTATTATCAACGTTCGCCGTCTGCTGGGTTTGAACTTCGGAGCTGTTTGACTGAACCTGTTACACTTATGCACCACTGCACTACTACTTGTGTTGCAGCTGCTGCTACTGCTTTTATCACAACAGCTATCACTACTATCGCTACAGCTACTGCTACATTGAGTGCACTGCCACTTAAACTGTTGCACTGCCAGTCTGCACTTGGCACATGCATTAAGGCACAGTAGTAAAAGCTCATGTTCCATCTTAGGATGCGAAACTCAGTGGTTGCCAGGGACAACTGTTGATGTCAGATGCAAAATGTCTGTGTGTCTGTGTGTGTCTACAACGTCGGTCGGTTGGTGTCAGTCATTTGACCAACAGTCACAGTCTGCCGGCTGTTTTTGCCTGCCTTTCAACAGTAAGTATACTTTCATTCTTATTCTTATTCCTATTCAGCATTTCATTCTGTTGCAGCACTGTGCTTGCTGCTTGTTGCTTCTTTGATGAATGCGGCTTGTTCGTTTAGTTGCTTTTTTTCGTAATCATGTGACAGATATATATAAAGTAACATGAATGCGTGTGCATTTATATATATGTATACACACACACACACACACACACGCAAACGCACACATATGTTTGAATGTATATATACATAATACATACATACATATATATATATGTTTATATATTTACATTTATGCACATATACGCTTACATATATATGCATATATACATACATATATATATATACATAAATACATTTATGTGTATAAATATATATATAAATATATATATATATATATATATATATATATATATATATATATATATACATATACAGTCATATATATGTGTATATATAGACATACGCATATTCACACACGCACAGACACGCACTTATGTACACACATACACGCGCGCGCGCACATACACACACATTCACACACATGCACTTTAATTTTTTACAAAAAAAAAAATGGAAAATACGTTCAATGCTTACAAATTGTAGGTTATATTATTTATTGTATGGAGTTGGTACCCGTTGTGCTGCATAACAGTTTCTCGTATTGCACGATACTTACAGGGAAATACCATCTCTTGAGGAATCACGCAACACGTGGAACTTCGTACTCCTTGTGTGTGTGTGTGTGCAAGTGTACCAGTGAATGCGTTCACCGTACTTTTACATTGCTAATATAATTTATATTTAATATTTTATTTATATTTGATCTTGTATTTTTCTTGTAATTGATTATGTGTATGGATATATATATATATATATATATATATATATGTCCGTACATATGTATACAGTTATGTGCATTAACTGTAGCATTACAGATTTTAGCTCTTATTTCTTGGAGTGCAGGTCTTCTAACAGCCTATAGTTTTCCTTTTTGGTAAAACATTGCACACGGCTGTCTATATCAATTATATATATATAATATATATATATATATATATATATATATATATATATATATATATATATATATATATATATATATATATATATATATATATATATATATATATATAATAAAGTAAAGTTGTGGAATACCGTACGAGTGGAAATATATATGAAAGAAGGTTTGAAAATGCACTTATTTTAAAGATATTTATTTACTTAACCGGTTTCACTTTTTTAGAAAAAGATTATCAAAAGTCTTTGAGAATAATAGAAAATGTAAAAAAATAGTTTGAGTATTAAAATGCATATATACATTCTTTGATGATAATAAGAGGAATACATTTAAAGTATAAACCTTTGTATGAGCTTTGTAGTGTTATATATATAAACCCACACACATTGTACATGATTATTATGTGGTCTTTGTGAATTAATAATAATAATAATCCTCTCTACTAAAGGCACAACGCCTGAAATTTGGGGAAGGGGACTAGTCGATTACATCGATCTCAGTGTTTCACTGGTATTTGATTTATTGACCCCGAAAAGTTGAATGGCAAAGTCGGCTTCGGCGGAATTTGAACTCGGAACGTAGCGACTGGCAAAATACTGCTAAGTATTTCGTCCAGCGTGCTAACGATTCTGCCAGGTCGCCGCCTTAATAATAATAATAATAATAATCATCATCATCATCTACTATAGGGGACTAGTCAATTACATCGATCTCAGTATTTCACGGGTACATAATTTATTCTTTTCTACTCTAGGCACAAGGGCCGAATTTTTTGGGTAGGTGGCCAGTCGATTAGTCGGCACCAAAACGCAACTGGTACTTAATTTATCAACCTTGAAAGGATGAAAGGCAAAGTCGACCTCGGCGGAATTTGAACTCAGAACGTAGTGACGGGTAACATACCGCTAAGTATTTCGTCCAGCGTGCTAACGATTCTGCCAGGTCGCCGCCTTAATAATAATAATAATAAAAATAATAATAATAATAAAATAATAATAATAATAATAATAATAATAATAATAATAAAGGGTTGCTTGAGTGTTGTACGTGTTGTTGTGATGTGGGTGCTATCACATGAAAAGTATGAATATGTGCGTGTATGTGCGTGTGTGTGTGTGCATGTGTTCTACATGCATTATAGCTGTATGTGCATTTATCATTATATATGTGTATATACCTGTGTATATAATGATGTGTATGACTATATATATATATATATATATATATATATATATGTGTGTGTGTGTGTGTGTGTGTGTGTGTGTGTGTGTGCTTCTGTGTGTGTGTTGTAGTAGTAGTAGTAGTAGTAGTAGGAGGAGGAGGAGGAGGAGGAGGAGGAGGAATATATGCTGAGAATTCACGGAATTGATATATTCTGTACATTTATTGAGCACTTCATCTTAGTTTTCGACTTCGAATACAAATTTTAATGTCTGTGTCTGCGCCTGACTGCGTGAATGTTTTACAAAAGCGCAATAATTGCTTCTAATTTCTTCATGCTAAAATAATTAGTAATAGAGATGAAAACAAACTAAAAACAAAAACAAAAACAACCGTTTACAAATTTGCGGTGTATTTCAAAATTTAGGCTTGAAAATGTCTTTATCAAGAGAAAAATAGGGAATGAGTTTAGCTCTGATCTGTACAGATAAACGGGGATAGAGGTGTGACATGCGCAGACAGGTTATGTTATATTAGCCAATTAACGTCGCTCAACTGATGTCTGTTCTTGATAGAGAAGTTTAATTTATTAATGATAATAGTATTCTTAACACTTTGATCTTAAATATTCTGTTCGCTTTTACGCATGGTGACCATGATATCTCTTCAGATGTTTTTTCCTCCCTGAGTGAAGCAATTGTGTGAATGTGTTCTTAAGTGAATGATCACTTTGATAATAGTGCTTGTCATGCAAAATCTGCTACATTTATTTATTCGTTAGATCTTACTATTTGGGGTCCTAAGCACAGGCCAACATATAGTACTCCTCGACAAGACTTTCAGACATACAAAATGGTGGATGTGAAATAACATTAAATCCTCGGGCCCAAACCTACAATTTTATTAGATATAACTTATATCTTTAATTTTGTATATTTAATGCTAAATACCACTAAGCACAAGTTTGTAAATGATATATTTATAAAGAGTGCAACTTGAAAAATGCAAATTTTATACATTCATTCATTAGAAAAAAAAAAAAAAGCTATAATAAAGAGGAAATATAAATGCGGAACATTATTGAATATTTTTCCACAGAAATTGAGGTAGATGGCCGATTTTTGAAAAAAGAAATTCTAATGAGGGCGTCATTTTTGTACGAACCGACATTTATTCCATTGACTTTTAATCCTGAAGACACATATTTCAGCAAAGCAAACAAGAGATGCAAATAATTGATATTGTTGATTACTTATAACTTTAAATTCATTCTTTACAAAG
>NC_142933.1:54032385-54047385 GCF_046866305.1 Octopus bimaculoides | reverse complement strand
CAGCTCTCACAGAATGCTCTTAACCATGTAGTCTCTGTGGTGGCTCTCATAGAATGCTCTTAACCATGTAGTCAGCCACTCTTACTAGTTACGCGGTATCACAGTCGGTCAAGGGCCCTGATGACATATTAAGACTGCAAAATGACCTGCATGCAATATACAAATGGGCTGATGAAAATAACATGCAGTTCAATACTGAGAAGTTTCAAGTACTCCACTATCGTCCCACAAACAGACTACAGTAGGAACACACAGAATCAGGGGTAGTACAATTTCAGAGTCAGGGTCGGTGCGTGACCTCTGAATCCATATGAGTAATGACGCATCGTCCCATGTACATATCTCCAAGATGGCAACACTGTTCAGGCGAGCAATTAGATGGATTCCGTGATCATTAAAACCATAAAAAGGATACCATACTATTCCTATGGAGAGCTTTCGCTCTCAGTCTTCTGGATTACTGCTCCCTACTGTGATCACGGCAGAGCATCAAACTTGAGGAAATTCAGCGTCACTACACGAAGAAGAATGACTCGGTGAAACAGATGAGCTACCGGGAGAGGTTAAAAGCACTGAAGCTCTACTCCCTAGAGAGAAGACGTGAATGATATGTAGTGATATACATATGGAAGATCCTTGAAAGATCTAGCTCCCAACTTTGTAACTGAAAGCTATTCCAAGCACCGAGCTGGACGGCACCGCATAATACCAAAGATCCCGTTTTCTCCACCTCGAATAAGACCCAGTACAGTAATAGCTCGGCTTTCAGGGAACTACACTTATTTAACATTCTGCCAAACAATCTACAAGATTGAGACTCTCTCCCTTATCCGTTTCTCCTTAACTTCTTGTGTCCACAAAGGGGATGGGTAAGGGGAAATGGATTTGACGACGCGACGAATCCTCTTGAACTTCACACCTCCGTGTTAAAATGGATGAATATAGAAGATAACAGCATCAACCATGTTTGACATATTATTCATAACTACTTATGATTTTCTGACAGGTCACTAACCTGACACTAGACGCTATCAATGCTGCCATCCTAAGCGTCAAACCATTACATCTAATAATGACGTAACGGAGTTCGTTCGTATCTACATTGTCCACTTTAATTGCATTGCTATTCTTGACATCTGATAGAAATACTCGCTGATTCAATCACAACCTGAAGTATGATGATGATAATATTTGTATTTATATACGTAGAGCAACTGTTTAAGTAACGGTTTCCACTCCCATGTGAAATGAGCTCCACTGACGCTACATAATCTTATCTTCTTAATGCGAGGTTTTGTTTTAAGCAAGAACATAATTGAAACATTGTTGTTAATAATATACATTATAGTGTAAGTTAAGTATAGTGAAAGTTAAGTATAGTGTAAGTTAAGTTATAAGTGTGTCTGTTCTCACCCTATATAATAGCGTTTTTCATTTCTGACATAGCACACGATAAAATTTTTTTATCACCATTACATGGCAAATGAAGTACGACATCAAAATTGAAGGGCGAGGGAACACATTTTTTTTTTTTACTGTTATTCATGTAGTGACAACTATTAGAAAATAAAGAAAATGACAGACTGGGACACTGAAAGAAAAGAGTCTTTGTTAAAGACATAGCACGATATTGAGAGGATAACTTTGTTCTATCTCATCTATAAGTCCTAAATCTTTAATAACCTTTAATATTATAAAGGTAACAAATTTAAAGAAACGCTTCTATAGATGAATTGTATGGTTTTCATTGTACACTTTAAGTTCAAATTCCAAGTTTTTAATTTCACTGGGATTGAATCAATATTTTTAAATGAAACAAAGGTAGTTTACAGAGAAAATTTATTCTCAAAAGGAAAAAAAAAAAAAAACATAACTTATTTCGAAAACAAATTTTGATTAATTTTTTTTAGCAAACACTCTGCCATGCAAAATCCTAGGATATTTGTAATGGAACCTGGAACTCACTTTCAGAAACGCTACTAAAAAAAATCATCTCTACTGAAACATAAATAAAATAAAATAAAAAATAATTAACGGAAAGCTTTGCTCCCAATTTTAGCTTACAAATAATTGTAAAATATCGTTCCGTTAAAATAATATGTAGATTGCATTCAGAAGTTCAATATATTTAGTACTAAAGTATATAGTATTATAACGTGGGGACGTACTTTCAACAAAGTTACTAACATTTTGAAAAATATAATCCTCCGTCTCCCGGCTGGGCCATGGAGGCACTACTACTAATAAATTCACATTAATGCTTGAGTCAACGAGTGAATCTTTACGTGAATGTTGCTGTTACTGTTGTGGTTTAACCCCGGGCCAGTGAGCCTATAGCCAAAGGTATTTTAGTTCTGAATTCTCATGCAGGGGCGCCAGGACCACATTACCAAACATATCCTTTTCTAAGATGGTAGATTCAGATCTGAATCAAGTATAGCCGAATCAAGTCTAGTAGAGTGACCATAAAGGTTCCTAGGCTGGAACCTTTATATGATCGCCCAATCCGCTAGAAATAGCCAGTAAATCCTTCTCAAATCACCATTTACTGCATTAGAATTAAAGTTATGCATTGGCTAATGTAGTTTTAAATTCACAATGCATAAGAAAGGGATTGTCATAGCTAGACTTCTTTGGTTATAGGTACACTCATTCAGAGCTGACCTAAAGCTAAACAACGACAACAATAAACATATTCATTTAATAAGACTGATGTAACATAATTTGTTGAGGCTATTTGTCAACTCATAATTATGAAACCCGATGGAAAATATCATCTGGGAGGACTACAATGCCCCGTCCCGTAAAAAATTATTGAAAGGAAAATAGAGTCTGAGACGAGATGATATTAACAGAGTACAGACAGACAAACTATGGAATTCATCATGTCTTCGACTAGTTGAATGATAACAAATGAAATAATATTGAATGAAAAAATAAATATGAATGAATCAGCTAAAGATAGCATAGAACGGGCAGTCTCATAGCGTCTCGAACAAGAAGGGGAAATCAGTCAGTTTTACGCAATATCGTTCAAACTGTCACAGAATCATTCATTACAACATGCCAAGTGCCAGAGTCTTTTGTAAAGGATAAACCATATAAATTTCTGTCCAGCCAAGAAAAACCGGGTCGATAACTTACAATAGAAAAGAAAACTATATATCAATGTTTTTTTTTTTCGTGTAACTTCAGGAACGCTTACGAAAACTCATACATATACACATTCACGGGCATACATGCATTAAGGAGCATACACACACAAACAGGCATCAACGGGGACACACACGCGTACACACATTCATATATTAATACATATGATATGTAACACACACATATTCTTTTATTCTTTTCAGTCATTTGACTGCGGCTATGCTGGAGCCTTTAGTCGAGCAAATCGACACCAAGACTTATTCTGTCAGTGTCTTTTGCTGAACCGCTAACTTGCGGGGACGTAAACACACCAGCGTCGGTTGTGAAGCGATGCTGGGGGGACAAACACAGACACACAAACATATACATATACATATATATATATATATGTATGTATGTATGTATGTATATGATTGTGTGTCTGTCTATATATATTTATATATATATATATATATATATATATATATATATATATATATATATATATATATATACATATAATATATATATCTATACATACATATATTATATATATAACATATAAATGTAATATATGCATGTATGTATATATTGTATGCATAACATCTGTCTGTCTATCTATCCATACACACACACACACACACACACACACACACACACACACACATATATATATGAGGCGTCGGAATGGCAGATGTGTTTGAAAGTCGAGTAAAATATCTTCTATTCTGTCTCAGCCCATTGTGCTCCGATTTCAAATCCTCCCAAAATGAATTCTGTCTTTCATGTTTCTGAAATCTATAAACAAGTTACCAATCCAGAGTGGTGGTCGCCGGAAATGTTAGAACTTCGGACGTGATGCCTTCTTCCGTATGTTTAACCTTTTTGTGTGCGGGGTGACACAGGCACCGATTTGTGTTTCTCTTGAACAACAATGGTGACGTGGGATTATGGGGTGATTGTAATAGATATAAGAAATCATATTGCAAAACCTTATATAAAAATAAATGAAATTGCTCAAGTCTACACCTTGAAATGCTTAGTGGCTTTATGTTCAAACTTTACGTTCTGAGTTTAATTTCCGACGAGGCCAACTTTTCTTTTATTCTTTCGGGGTCGATGAAATAAGTACCAGCTGAACACTGGGATCGATGTAATCGAATTAACCCCCTTACTCGAACTTGCTGGTCTTGTTCCAGAATTTGAAACCAATGTTTTAGTTATGTAATTAGTTACACGAACGAATTAAGAACAGTAGACTGTAATCTTTGTGGAATGCTGACAATTGTTTGCTATGTGTGGTGATGGTGGCATTGCCAATGTATTAACGCAGAAAATAACGAGTTTCATTATATCATTTATGATATTTAGTTGTCATGTGTGTTATCTTTCGGTATGGATAGTGCAGGTATCAGTTAGATGATATTGATATTTTCATAGCCTAACAAAGTCTAATAAAAGTAACTCCTAGAATGCAACGAATCTCTACAAGGGGCACCAATCTGTAGTAAGAACATTTCAAGAAACGTTTCTTGCAATAGATTGTTGTTAATATTACTCCTGAAAATGAAATTTAACGAAGCACTTCGCGTGAATTTAAAGATAGCTTCATAATACAACGCATTATACACTCAACTATTTCACACGGATAACGTGTTCTCAACACCTTGGGTATTTCAGACCTAGAAGAGACCTTCCTTTTTCAGTTTAACCACAGCTTTAAGCAGGCCTATTGTCAAAGATATTTCAGGAGTGACCATAACGTGTTATATTCAGATAATATATCTAAGTGTGCTCAGTAGGTTGTGGTTTGATGGTGTTGTTCTTGTCTGTTTGAGAGCGCTGTGTCCATGGAAGCCCCTCTGTTGGAGTGAGTAAGATTTGACTTAACCCTGTTACCCCAACTTGCTGGTCTTGTTTCTAGTTACTCAGCAGAAAATAGGTAGCAAAAGAAAGAAAATGATTAAAAATGATTAAACAGAATGAGGTATAGAACGGAGGCAAATCGGTGTATCACTGAGAATGTAACTTTGCTGCAAGTAACTTTGACTCATTAAGCATTGTACGAACTTGATTAGTGTCTACAGCCCTAGAACTAAACGTGTGGCTTAACTTATACTAAGCCTTCTTCTAAAGAGAAAATGGTATTTGGTGTTAATCTATATTTCTCTCTCAAACGGTACATTATAAGTTGAAATAGAATTTTGCATTTACTATTTTGGATGAAGTCTTAGCAAGATCATCATACTGCCATACACAACGATAAATTCTATCTTTTAGTTATAAATTTTAATTTTCATTCTATTTATAACTGTTAAATTGATTTTATTTTTACTGAATGAGATACAATTCCATGTATTGAACTGTATTTAGCTTGAGAAAATAAGCTTAATGGTATTGCTTATTTATATATATTTTTGGTTTAACTGGATGTAATTTCCCTTTTTTATATGAGAAGGAACATGGCAAATTGAATTTACGTTTGTAAATTGCTAGACATCAAGTTTGCTTTGTGATAAGAGTGTCAGACAAAATGCGCCGCAGCATTCTCTCAGGCTGTTTGCGCTCTGAGTTTAAATCCCGCCGAGGAGAGTTTGACTTTCATTATATCGGGGTCGATAAAAAAAAGTAGTAGTCGAGTGCTTGGGATGATTCTACTCTCTCTCTCTCCTTCTCTCTTTCTCTCTCTCTCTCTCTCGCTTTATTTCTCTCTCTCATTCTCACTCTCTCTTTTTCTCTCTCTCTCTCACACACACACTTGATCACTCTCAATATAAATATGTATATAGAAGCGATCAAGGCTGATCTCAGCTTACTAACACAACAAATTAAACCTAACTCTTATCTAGTTGTCTTGGTCCCTCTGTTTTATTTACAGTGAAGTTAACCTTCTACACTTTAAATTTACAGGCTACAGCGTGAAGGCAAGCTATAATAATAGTGCAATACATATTGACATATTTTTTTAGGGGGAACACATGCATATGTTTGACTGAACACTCTCCCGTCTACTTTGTAATACCTTATAATTCGACTTCGAAGGAAAATGAGATCGTTATACAACAAGAAATTGAAATTTATTTTTATGATTAGTCTATGATGCGACTCTCTATCAGCCCATTATATATATGACATTGTAAGATATTTAGCTAAATTCAAGGAAATGACAGATCACTAATCAAAGACATTATATGAGCCTTGAAGGAATCAAGCATCGCAAATAACTGCCGCACTTGAACTTAATTTAAAAGTTAAATAATTGGATCGATCATCTGAAGTAGTAGTACTTTGAACTATATGAAGAGGTGTATGCATAAACACACGCAAACGACACTCAGTTCTAGTGGTTGATATAACTTCTTGTTCAAAAATTAGGCGACAAAGCCTCTTGTGTCTTCCTTATATATTATTGCATCTTTCACCGCTTTGCTTTAGGGAAAGGTCCGTTCTTTTAGCTTTTCTCAGTGGTTCATCTGTTGCACTGTGGTAGTCTTCTTGATGAAATAACATCGTGATGCTTTGAGCTCCGGTGTTAGTTTGGCGCTATACGGTGACCATAATTAGAGTTATAGTTCAAGCGACGGCTAACAAATATACTCCACAAGACAAAAATGGTTTCCTTTTTTCTTCGCTCTGAGTGACCTCAGAAAATATAAGTGCCAGTCGCCTGCACATTGCTGCCTACACAGGGCTGCATAATTATTCATGTAAATTTCCAAATCATGCATTGCTTGTGACTCTGGCTTGCAAAACCACTCGTCCAGTATATTCTGATTGCAATCTGTTTGTGAGCTGAAAGCGAGTGCTTGAAAATTTTCAGCATTGAACTGCATGTTGTTTTCTTCAGCCCACTGGTATATTGCATTCAGACCTATCTATAGCTTTCGTTATCATCTTGGGTCTTGGCTGCCTGTGATACTTTATATCATTAACATAACTAGTAAGAGTGACCAAATGTATAACTGAAGACGTGTCCAAGAGAGCTACCCCAAACAGAAATGGTTCCAGTATAATTCTTTGAGGGACTTCGCTAAGAATTTGTTGAAGACTTTAGGGTAAATTTTGTTATATTTTCAACTGCGCAGTTTTCTTTACCTTTTGTTCTCACGAGAGTGTTTGAATTTATTTCCGATCTCCAAAAGTGCCTTATTTTAGTGGGACTCTTCACTGCCTCTAAGTTGTTTATTTGAGCAATTTGAGATCTCATAACGACTCTCCTACCTGTAGGAATAATGTTCTTGTGTGTACTGGATCTTCTCTCTGAAACAAATTCAATGCATATGGCTTGTATCATTGGTTTCAAATTTTGGCAGAAGGTCAGCAATTTCGAATGAGTGACTAAGTCGATTACATTGACGCCAGTGATCAACTGGTACTTATCTTATCGACCCCGAACGATAAAAGGCAAGGTCAACCTCGGTGGAATTTGAACCTAGAACGTAATGACGGTAAAACTGCTCTAAACATTTTGCTCGACGTGCTAACGAGTCCGTCAGCTCACCGCCCTATGGCGAGCTGGCGTTAATTCTTTACGTTTCATGTTATTGTCATGTAAAGAGGGACTTTCGAACCAATTTTGTTTCAAATCTTGTTGAACCTATTTCCAATCTGCTTTGTAGAAGTTCAACCGGGATGAGTTTGGGTACTAGTTTTGTCACATACAGCTTCGATTTGCTTTGGACAATATACTGTTAGTTCTCCTATGTTAACGGATTAGAAAATCGTTAACGTCAACTTCGGCTTGTGGGCGAATTCTATGCAATTAGTGAAGCAGTGAACCGATGTTGTTGCTCCTGATCGAGTGCAGTATTTATACATTGAACATCATTTTATACATTCATATACATACACATACGACAGTTGTATAAAAATTTACATACATATATATATATATATATATAGATAAATAAATAAATAAATGGACTTATTTGTCCTTCTGGTTCTGACATCGGTGTACTTAGCAAAAATATGCTAGATAAATATATTCCCACCTTAGTTAAAAAAATTAAAGCTTAGTTTATGGTCTAATTCTTTCCAAGTGGTCGACTGATTTGGTCGATATATGAGATGGCTGACCAATTCCCTAACATCAATAGAGGTCTATATCGTGATGATTGTTTACTCTACCTTCAAAATGCCTCTAACCAAAAATTATAAAAGGTTATGAATAACTTTGTTAAATTTTTTTGAAACATGGGCTTAAGCATGGTTTTTGACGATGATATAACTAAAGCCAACTTTTTGGACATTACCCTTAGCGATTCATATTTCCCAAACCATAAACCCTCAACTAATTTAAACTATATTACCTCTTTCAGCAATCACTATAAGGCTATTACAAAAAATTTACTTAGGAATATTTCACTTAGACTTTCTAGATTATCTGCTAATGTTGATATCTTCAACGATAAAGGTGAATTTTATAACACTGCCTTACTTAAAGCAGGCTATAAAGAAAAAAATACCTATATTAACCCTATTGACGTTAATTCTACCTCTATTAATCAGGATATGAAATCAAGTCATAACGATATTAACAATATTAATTTTATTTCGAATTACAACACCAAATCGAGTAATGTAATTCTGCAGCGAAGAGAGATAACTATTAATTAAGACCCTTTTTCGTTATAAAGGTACATCGAGGACTTTTAAAGATAATAACCCTAAAAACAAGGTATGCCCTAGCAAAACTGTTTAGTTAATAATTCCATATGGTAAGCAGATCAAATCCAACCTCCCTTACCAGTTTCGTGAAGCTATAGAAAAGAATTTCCCAAGAAATTCATGATACTATTCAATTATTAATTCACACTGAATCAGGACACAAAACAATCTTTCACAAATAATAAGTTGTTAAATACAAATCCACTAAATGAAAATAGTAACATTGATTTTGTTAACACTAACCATTCTTTAAATAGTAATAGCAGCGGTGTTAGTGTTTCTGATGTTGATTCCAATCGTATTCGTTCCTTAGCAGTAATTCTAAGACTAGGAACTCTATTACTTCCGGTTCTGACGTCTTTTTTCATGTAGGTAGTTCTTCATCTCAGTTGTCCAAAAGAATATCTAATCATTGCTCTACGTTTAGACATATCAATAAACGTAACAATACAGGGATTAGTAAATTGATTTGGTATCTAAAGGATCATAAAAAACAAATTCATTTGGAATGAAATATTCTATCTATACCTTTTCCGTATGATAAAGGTAAATCTTTTGTCCGCTTTGTAACAGTGAAATGTATTTCATCCTGTTCTCAGAAAATCCTCTTGTAAACACGTTTATAGAACGCGTTTATCGTTGTAAACATTGGCAAAAATATACTTTTAGTTCCTATAAGTGATTTCTACCATTCTATAAAATTCGACCTTTGACTGTCTTCTTACATTTCACTTCCATAAAATATATCTACTTCCATATCTTTAAGCTTTATTCATATTCACCTATCGCTCTATATCTCTCCACTATTCGTTTTCTACTAATTTCTTTCGTTCTCCTCCTTCTCATTTTATAAACTACCTTTGACATTATATCGACTAAAGGTTTGTAAAAAAAATCTTGCTAGCGTTCCCTTCATCCTATACGCAGTCATCACATTCTGTTAAAATTATTGATGTGTTTGATTTCTTTCTTTCCCTGATGAGAAGATTGCGTTGTTTTACACCATTTTATTCCTTCTGGAATAATACCAATATTTTCTTCGAAACATATGCTTTTAACCCAATTTATTTATTTATCTATATTATACAAGAACATTTCACCTAAACATGGAGTTTCTACCTTTATAAATAGGCCGTTACATCCTTGGTACTTGTGTGAATTTTTGCTACCCTGGTAACTATTTATTTCTTTTCCGTGTTATTTGTAAACATTGAAAAAATGCACACACACAAACACACACACACAGACACACACTGACACACACACACATACACACACACACACACACACACACGCACACAAACATATATACACTGAGCCGAAAAAGAAACGCGATAAATGCGACTGTGAAATAGATTTTAATTTCATTATGCCAGAGATAAATCTTGATAAATCTGATAAAGTCAATTTCTTGGATGCACTTTGACCACAGTCTATAGGTCGTTGTCATGTGTTCTGGTAGTGGGCAGATCCAGACATTGACATTGTAGGGTGTGACATGTTCAATACTGTGTATACCCTTCCAGGGTGTTCAAAACGGCCGTACACGTGGCTATGGTGACGCGCGAAGAAGGGCACCATGTGAGGTCTTAGGATCTGGACAACGTTGCGGTGCGCTGTGATGTCATTCCCTCTGCCTGCACCAACATTTTAGAACACATGGGGCCCAATTCTCTGATTCAGGCCTATAGAACTCAAAACTATGATGCTTTGGCCACCCCACATGTTTCTCTCCATGACATGCGTCTCTGAAGCGTTCACCCCTCCTACGTTACACTCTCACTCTGCCATCCGATGTGGAAACGCAGTACCGTCTCTCGTCAGAGAAGACTATCGACCTCCATTGTTGATAACCGCCAATGTTGGTGCTGTGTTACTCGCTGTAGTCAGTGGCGGTCGGTGAGGGAAGTCCCTTGAGCAGGAAGACGGCAACACAGGTTGTTGGCGGCCAGTCGACGTCGTACCGTGTCGTCGTTGATGGGTCGCTGTCCAGTGCCAATAATCTCGTGAGCTGCCACGCTGGCCGGTCTGAAACGATCACGGAGGTGTTGCAGATAGATGATGTGGTCATGCTTGGGCGTGGTCCGGGGGGTGCACTCTGTGGGCATGGTCTGTAATCTTCTTGGTGTTGTATCGCTGTTGCAGGTGACAGATGGTGCTGACATGGACATTGTGAGCTTTCGCAACAACCAGGGCACGCTGCCCTGCTTGCAATCGGCCGATAGCTTGTTCTCTCTGCGGAGCTGACAATCGGGTCGAATCTGATGCGTCTAAATTACGAATAACAGGGACGCGGTTCAAGTTTATTTTTCTACCCATAACCTCCACGAGGTGCACATGCATTTCGGTTTTCCTGACAATTATTTGCGACTGCCACCCATCCGATTGAAGCAAACCTTTCTCTCTGCAGACGTCTTGGAATAATGGCAATAGTTATCCATCACACATTTTCAAAGAGTTGAACGATACTGGCCCTTTGACTTGATGCAGAAGGAGTCTTAAGTAATACAGTTCACCACTTCGTGGAGAAACAATATATACTCGTCCTAAAACGTTCGCCTCAAAAATCCCTGGATACTGGTCAACTCTCTTATCCACCTACCTCATTTTCCATGTCTTGTTACTTCAAGTGTAAAACCTTAGCACATTGGCATAATACAAAGTTTTTGGAAATGGATCGCGAGCACAAAGATCCATGAACTCAGTGAGAGTTGTCCTATGCATGTTGTTGTTTACTGTAACAGCAGTATTGTCCCGAAAGAAGATTTGATTTTCTTCAGGAAGATGAACTTGAAGGCAAACTACAGCTGGTTCCCTCATGAATTGGAAATCCGAGTACTGAGGCAACAGCTTCTGAAGCACCGATGTATCTTCCTGTTAAATACTGTATTATCTCGTCTTCCCTGTTCACTCCAAACGTTGGATCAATGCCCTTCAAGGTATATTTGATAACATATTTGATTGATTTGATGGAAGAGCATATCTCTACATTTAAGTGACAGTTAAACAATTTTAATAGTTTCATGTTGTAAGGAACCACCCATTGTAAAGTTATATTTCAGCTTCCCCTTCCTTCTTGGTGCCCTGCAAATCCTCCCATTCTTGGAGACCGTCTTTTGTACACTGGATAAGAGCCCTCTCCACACAATGTATGTTTATTGACAGGTTTAGGGTACCGCTTGCTGCATGTTCCATGTTTCTAAAACGGCGAATTGTAAGAGCAATTGGGACCGTGGATCATGTGCTTCAGCACCAATTGATGGACTAGGAGGCTTCATTGAGCCATAGAAAACAGTGTACATGGAGAAGACCTCGCTTTTGACCACACTTCGATGGTGATGACGTTAGCAATGCACTTGCCAAATAGACCATGTACTCCGGTAAGATAATTTATGAACACTATCCGCTTCAGGTCAAATGCTCTGGCAATTAGATCTGGCCTGTCATGCGGCTTCTGATGCAGGAATAGGTTCTGCCGGATTTCAGGCTAGTTTGGATTGCATGTCGTTGTGATGAAGAACAAGGCATTGCCGTATTTCCGTATGTTCTATTGCTGGTCTCGGATCGGGATCAATAATAATCGTAGCTTCGGGAATAATTGTAATTCATTTGCCATTCTATATGATGCAATGTAAGGGTTATATTGTCTGAGTATAATTTCCAATAATTCAATTATGTCGCGCTGAATGCAATCGTTATGGAATATTCTCATCCTTAAATCGCCATTATCCTGAGGATCCAAGAAGTAAATTTGAGGAATTTGCGGTTGTTCATTGTGATTAGGAGTTTAGGAACCGATATAATAATGAATGTGACCCTGAATAATGATGGAAGGATTCCATCCACTCCTTGAGGAACGAACATTTTGGGCCCCCAAAAGATGTCATTTAGAACAGGTAGTTGTCTGGGGTTCTTCCTGAACTCATTTGCAGTAGGTTGATCAGTAAAGGCTGCAGATTCCCCAGCCTGACTTTTCCATTCATACAGCAAAAGTTAGCAGTTTCACCATGAAAAAGCATTGCATGACAATAGACACAGATATTGTTCATCTGTCCAACATCAGCAGATAGGTCACGTCGTTAAACTGTCCTTGCTGTATTCGTAATGGGTTGTCGGGAAAGACGTTCAGATCGCTGAATGTCCGAATTATGATATCTCCTGCTTCTGTATCTGTCCGTCTGTTTCACCAGATGCTCAGCTGTTCGAGCGTCCGATTCATGTTCTCATCTACTTCTGTCTCTTTCCCTCTGTTCCGCCAGACGCTCAGCTCTCCGAACGTCCGATTCATGCTGTCTCCTGCTTCTTTCTCTTTCCCTCTTTTCTACCAGACGCTCAGCTCTCCGTGCGTCCGATCCTGATCTCTCCTGCCTCTGTCTCTTTCTCTCCTTTCTGCCAGATGCTCAGCTCTCCGAGCACCCGATTCGTTATGTCGGCTTCTTAGCCGCCGACATAACGAATCAGACGCTCTCATCGCACTATCTATAGACCAACCAGATGCTTTTTTTTCTTCCTCGTCGAGGCTTGATGTAAGAATAGGATACCTAAATGAATATTCTTTTTAAAATCAGCTTAACTTACGGAATGAAAATGGTCGTTCTAGGCAGAGAGAAATAGAAGGGTAATAACTTCAAACAAATAAGAACGCTTAGATAGATAAACAGACTGATAGATAGATAGATAGATAGATAGATAGATAGATAGATAGATAGATAGATAGGTAGATAGATAGAAATAGAAGAAAATCTGAACCCGATTTTGTAGCTGAACTGACGAAATGAAACTAATATGAGGGAAAGAAGAACACATGCAGCAAGAAAGTGTTTTTGAAAGAAAATGAAAAGAAAAAGTTTTCAAGAAATAAAAATTTGAACCTTTTTTTTTTTTAATCTTTTAGAATAACTGACAAAATGAAAGCAATAAGTTAAAACAGATAAGAAAGCTTGCAGAAAGAAAGTGTTTTTGAAAGAAAACCCTCACCAAAAGCGAAAGAAATAATGTTTATCTTATCTTAAAATCAATAACTGTTCCTGTTCATCATGAAGATGTATAATTTTATTGTTACCTCCACTTCTGGTGGTTTTACGAAAAGAGAAATAAAAGGGCAAGAACTCCCTGTTCAGTTGTCTGCTCGGAATTTTGTAGGAACTTTCGCCCAGAAACAACGCGTATCTTCGGAACCCGTAGTCCAGTTTACTCAAAACTTGTTTTAATCTGTTTGTATTCACATTTCATAGATACTTTACTTTCAAAGTATTTTCCCATTATGCGCCGGTTTGGCTGTGTAACATTCCAAGCAAGCAAGCAAGCAAGATTGAAGTTCATTTTTAATAGTATATATATATATATATATATATATATATATATATATATATATATATATATATATATATATATATATATATATATATATATATATATATATATATATATATATATATATATATATATATATATATATATATATATATATATATATATATGGTGGTTGTCTACTCTTTGTACCTACACCTTAGATCCATCATGGTGTCTGATGTGGCTTCTTAAACCGGACAATATTTTGAAAAGACATCCACATAGATTGCATATCCGATTTGGACCACCAAGAGCTGAAGTTAAATTATGGTCTTAGTGGACCTTACAATGTCTTTTGAGACCTCCATTAGAATTGCAGACCTTATGGCATACATGGTATTGAAAGGGTATGCACAGATATATAGGCAAAGTAGTTGGTGGAGGTTCGTTTTACATGGGTCCTCAAATGAGATTTGATCCCAGCAAAAGAAAAGCATGGTCTGTCACAAACTGTGCACACAAAAAGGTCACTGAGATTCACCTTCTCGATCGCAACATTTTCTTTAAGTCTCTCTTGAGTCTTTCATGTATTATCCTGCCTCCTCAACGCCTTCACTCTACTCCACAGTTTTGTTCACCATCCAGCTCGATCCGAAGCAAGGATTTATAAAGCCTTTGGATCCATTACAAGTGACTTCATGGTAGTCGTTATGCCGTCCTTAAACCTCTTTTTAGATTTACACCGATTGCGTTTCCCATCTGCAAGCTTGCCATAAAAAGGTGTTTGGGTGTGAGTTCATCCACCATTCGAACAATATGGCCACGCCATCTCATTTGGTTTTTCAGAATCATTGATTTAATTGAAATGATGCCTGCAGACGCAGACATCTATGTCTGGGGTAAAAAACA
>NC_142933.1:54019885-54029885 GCF_046866305.1 Octopus bimaculoides | reverse complement strand
GTGTAGCTATGACCACAACTGATTTGGTCTCCGGACATTTCATGATTATAAAAATACCGATGATGATGTCAATTGTCTTTGACGATGACGCGGTAATTAATTAACAGTCACGAAATATTTTCGCTCATTTTCTCTGTTTTCAGTTGTGGAGAACATGATGGTATTGTAGAAACAATATTATACGCAACAAAATGCATGTGATGAATCTGTTTTGATATACGTTCGACTCGTAACGAGATCCTCTTTGCCTTCTATTCTTGTAGGGTTCGATAAAATATGTAAGATAGATGTACTGATGTCGACAAATGTATAGACATGCATCGCGTATAATTTAGCAGCGGGCATCATATCATCTTAAAGATAAGAAAGAACACGTTAGATACAATGAAGCAGGCCACAAAAAAAAAAGGCTTGGATCATAGGTTTCCTCATCCTGGGGCTAAAGAGTATCAAGAATTTACAGACAACGTATATTACCATAGCGCTGTAATAATTTTCGGTGATAAAATGTTGAAATAACACCTGCTGGAATTATTTCAGATAACTTATGCCACAAATACTCATGAGAATGGCATGAACTTTTTGTGTTTGAACTAATCTACTCCTAGAAATAATTAATTAGCTGTGTATGGCTTATGTCATAATGCGTTGGTAAGTCCTCAATCCAGCTTCGACTCTCTTATACCAATATAAACTCTCGAGAGATATCAGGCATAATGTTTATGTAATAAATATTTAATATCATGCGGCTTTTAAAAAGCGATGAAAACGGATAAAAAATTCTTACTAAACCGATTCCGCAAACCGGTCTCGAATCCTGCTGTCATCCCTGGGAAAAATAGGCAAATTTCAAAAACCCGTTTCTATAATATACATCTTAGATTTCAAAACTATTTCAGAAATATATCAGAATGCATTAATAACGGGTATAATCGATGAGTTCTGATGTATGATATATATCGGGTGATTTAAACGATTAAATTTGGGACGAAGAAATGGATTAGCTGAGCTCAGCAAGATTTACTGTCTGAATATTAAAGTGGTGAAATATCTATAAAATACTCAGTCAGTTACTCCTTACTCCACAATAACATGAAAACGTGCAATAGCGAGTACAAAACATAGGTTTTGTACTGTATATATGCGTATGTATGTATGTATGTATGCATGCATGTATGTATGTATATATGTATGTATGTATGTATGTATGTATGTATGTATGTATGTATATATGTATATATGTATGTATGTATGTATGTATGTATGTATGTAGTCAATTCAAAGAACAAGCAATTAAAAAAACAGAAAAAAACTTTTTTAAATGAACGTGTGAATGTGCACAAGCAATATATTAATTTGACTCTGGTTGAAAGTTGTTAATGTTTTGAGCATAGCTCTTCGTCAGAAAGATGTAAGTCCAAAGAGAAAGAAGGAAAGTGTAAGTCAAATGGCTTGTTGCATATAATAACAGTAAAGATACTGATATCGATAGAGAATGTCATTAGTAAAATTATAATAGATATATCTATAAGATCGAGCAATTTCATTCTTTTCTTCATAACTGTAAAATACTGTTATAAACTACTTAACTTTTCTGAGCGACAGGGATTGCACCGTTTCAGATTATTAATGAAGAGAACACGACTGCTATAATGGATCAATCAATTTTGTACTTTTAAATTTCTTTATATATTTCGATAATTAAATGGCAATTTGTCAGGTGCAGCACGAAGTTTTGTCAGTGAATAGGTCGCGGTTTCAAAGCGACGAAAATATTTTGACATAAATTAAATTTAACTAACGGTTTTTGTATGTTCTTACAAACATCTTCCACGCTGCAATTGTTTTGTTTCAACACACGACCTCAGATCGCTTCACCTGCTATGCAAGCACATCTCCGTAATATATATATCGAATATATCATATATATAAAATGTATATTATATATATATATATATATATATATATATATATATATATATACCTACATACATACATACATACACACACACATACACACACACACACAAACACACACACACACACACACACTCACACACACACACACACACACATATATATATACATATATACGTATGTGTGCGTGAAAGAGAGAGAGAGGGAGTGTGAGAGAGAGACAGACAAACAAACAGGCAGATTAATATTTTGGAAAATGAGGAACGTTCTAAGCAGAAAGCCTTCTATTGTTCGATTTTACATATTCTTCAACTTGTGAAATACTTTTGAGTTTACTACCGAACTGCTGTTCGCTACACTCGATGAAGAGTTCGTAATTCTCTACGATTCAGCTCAGAAATTCCTCTCTACACTTTCTGTCTACGTCTGTGATGATATTTCTATATTATAGCGTTATTACATCACACCACTTACACTACATAGACCAATAGACCAGAGTAGAAAAAAAAAAGGAATATGGTTCGGTTGGGTATGGGCCTACGATTTTGAGGGCCTACATGTCCTGTTAAAGACAAGAATAGGACAATTTGTTGAAGAATTAAGTTGTTTAATAAATCCTACCACATGTTTAAATTTTCTGTTACGTTGCACATTGCATTTACGTACATATACATTTATTGTATATATGTATTTTCCATACATATACTTGTATATATCCGTTGTCCATACATGATTATTATATGTTGCGCTAATTACAAAAATAATTTAAAATGATACGTGAAATAGACCATTGCATATTTGGCCTAAGCCGATGACTAGTTCCAATATGGATTATATCTGATCTGGCTCCTTCTAGCTTGGGCCTACAACCATCTTTGTGCAGGTTTAAGATTATCCAACGATATACTATCGGCCTTTATTTCAACCCTGCCTTATATAATTTTGTACTGTGAAGAAAGTGTATGTAATATCAATTGTTACGCGAGAATTCATTGAATAGAATTTATGTGTGTGTGAGGGTGTGCGTATCGTTGCGAGTGTGTATATGGGGGGAAAGAAAAAAAACTGGACGAAAAATCCATAGACCAGTGCTTTCGAACGAAGTCCCTTGAAATGTTTGTTCCGTTCGAGTTGCACAGATAATTTTCTATCATTACGGCCGTCGTTAACGTAATGACTCAAAGTGCAATATAAAATAGATTCATCACTTGTCTTCAGTCTCTAAATTGACCTAAAATGGTAGTTAGGTAAATGATTTAAGAATGTTATTTGCTCTTTCATGATCTCAGTCTAGTGACTGTAACTTAATTTGGTGGTTGAATTCTAAGACCCTTAACAATATTCTTCAGTCCAGAAGGCGGAACACATTGTAGGACAATAACGTTGCAAAGTCATTGATTCCATGTCGATCATGATCTTGTCTTTAAATTTAGTTTTGTTTCTTCTTGAAGATTTTGTGTTTGCGGTAACATAAACACTGTAAGCTCTGCTGTACTAATAAATATGGCTTTATGACTGGGTTTAACTGATGGCAGTTAAGATGCCTGAAAATATTACTAGAAGAATCAACGGCATCATGCCATGTTCAGATGTTTTCATACCCTACCATAGTTATGGTAATATTATAAATATTCTTTGTCTTTCTTACCCCACTCTCCATGGCTTTTTGAAGCATGGTGAACCCTTTATTCAATAACAAATATTACTTGACTTCCCGCTCTGTTGGTTTACTGTAGAGGGGAATAATATACTTTCAGTTTGCTTACATTGCTTATTTAAACCCACCCGTTGAAAGTCTCTCGTCCCATGTCTAGTATAATAAAGCTTTATGACAGAAAATAGTTGGTGTTTAATCCAAAATCAAACCTGATCCAGCAGTACTGTGATTAAAGCATTGCATCTATAACCGTCTCAACTTTTTAGGTGTATAAGGGTCTGCTGAAAAGTTCATCAACTGTAGATAAGACGTCATCATCATTGCGATACTGGTTCTCAGTCAAATGTTTTTTCATGTTGGGAAACAGATGATAGCTAGATGGTGCCAAATCAGGAGAGTAGGGAGAGTGATCAACGTGTTCAAAGCCACAGTCACGCACAACAGCCATTGAATCCGAGGGCTTGTGTGCTGGAACATTGTTTTAATGAAACAAAACCCATTTCGTCAGTTTTCCTGATCATTTGGTCTCGGGAGTCTTTCATATCTGCCTCAGCAAGTTAGCATAGCACTTTCTATTGATGGGATGGCACTTTTGAAGATAGTCAATTAACACAATACCTTTTGCATCCCGAAACACTGAGGTTATCACCTTCCCTGCAGATGAAACGACATATTTTGGAGCAGGTGAAGAGGGGTGTTTCTACTGCATAAATTGTCTCTTTGTCTCTGGCTCAAAGTAATGAAGCTTGAGTTAGGAAACATTCAAGGAAACCAACTGGATCTGCCACAGACAATGTCAATTTTCCCTGTGATGTGATCAGTCTGGTGCGCTTTTGAGCAGGTGTCAGAAGACATGGCACCTGCCGAGCAGAAACCTTCGTCATGCCATATTCATTGTGCAGAATATTCTTTACTTTCTCAATGCATTCGCTTTTGATTTATAGCCAATCGCCTGTCATCCACCATGTAGTGAACACGATCAATGCTTTCCTCGTTGGTGGTAGTTGCAGGATGTTCAGACTTTGGGTCATCTTCAAGACTCTCCCTTCCTAAATTCAGTTATCCACTTTTACACTGTGGATAAAAGTGTAGCGTCGTCCCCTAATATAGCAACCTTGTCAGCATGAATGTCCTTGGGGCTTGGAAGTTAAACCCGTTTTCTGCAGGTACTTGATAACACCACGATGCCAAATTTTGTTCATTTTCAAAAGAAGTCACTACGAGTTACCTTTGAAGTCTTTAAACAGTGAGATGTCAGTTTACATGGAAAGAAAGAATGCAGTTGTGAATGAGAAGAAATTAAATTAATGCATGCAAGATTTCACCACTCTAGCATCACTCCTTTATAGTCAGTCTCTGAACTCTTCATACCTCCCTCGCATTTGTAAGACTATATTATCCAATAGGTCTATTTATGACAGTAGAGGGTCATTTGGGGGAGATCTGGTTGCAGTTTCTGTCAGGTTGAGCATACAGAAACGTCTTTGTTATGGGCTGTTGACAGTAGTCGATATTGCTGATAGTCGCATAAAATAAAGTCTCTAGTACCAGTTCCCAGTTCAAATTCTGCTGTGTTCATCTTTTTTTCTTTTCTGTGTTCTTGAGTCGATGTATATGAGTAATATATTGAAGTTAATGAAATAAGCAATTCACTTCTTTTAAAAATCGACTTTACAACAAAGTAATAAACTTGTGTAACGGTAGTGGTCATGGCAATGATACTAATACTAGTGTAACAGTCGTGGTCATGGCAATGATACTAATTGTAATAGTGTTTGTATTGGTAGTACTAAACAAGCGCTGGAAGAGGAGCAAGAAGATAATTAGAAAGTTGGGTAGGATCATAAAATTAATGACAGCAGCAATTGTAGCTGTTGCAGCAATAATGATTACGATCACCGACCGGCACTGCGATCATAACGGTATCGATAACAGTAGAGACAGGGTGGGTGGTTGTGATAGTTTTGCTTTGGCAATGTTTTTTGTTGACGTTATTTTTATTGTTGTTTAGCACCTGGTGAAACCTGATTGGCAGGCAACGATCAAAGACATTCCTATTTTGAAAGCCAGTTTTTTTTTAATATTTTTTTTCAGCTATTGTATTATTTGTGATGACAGTAGCTACAGTGTCCTCTTTTATTAAATTTGTACGATTTAAGGGAGATTTGTTTGCTATTTTATGCGGGTCAAGCGACGTCGTTTCGGTTGGGGTAGCATTATATTACCAGCGGTAGTTGTGTTGATAGAAGTGAAGGTATTCGCTTCGATGGTAATAATAGTGAGTGTGAAAAGTTAAGTGATAATATATAGCTGGGGGAAGGTTGGAGTAACGGTAGTAGTTGTAGTTTTAGCTCTAGTTGTTTGTTGTTGTAGCAGCAGCAGTAGCAGTAGTAGCAGCAGTAGCAGCAGCAGCAGCAGCAGCAGCAGTAGTAGTAGTAGTAGTAGTAGTAGTAGTAGTAGTAGTAGTTGACGGTAGAGATAAATACTAATATTAATTTAGCCCCTTGTCTATCTCAGCTCGAGCTGACTTATCGTAGCCGTAACCATGCGAATCTATCTTGGTTTTTCAGGTATAATATATCAAAGACTACATTATCCAATGCGTGTTTCCTTTGTTAAAGACATAAGGTTTCTTTTTGAGTGAGATTTGGCTATTATTACCAACAGGTCGAAACGGCCACGTACTATCTCCATCGATAACTCCAGTTTCTTGTTGCCGTTGATGCTGTTACTGATGATGATGATGATTTTTGTGGTTGAGGTGATGGTGGTGATAACGGAGTTAGTGGCGAGGGTAAAGGTAGTGGCGGCGGTGGCGGCGGTGGTGGTAGATTGTAGTTATTATATTACTTTTTTAAAGTGCTGTGTGGCGGTTGTACCACATCAATATTAATGTTCAAAATAAGGCGAATGGGGTCAAGGTTATCGACTTCTCCGCAACACCCAACCCCCGAAATTGTTGGCCTTGTATTTGAAATTGCTTTTGCTTTTGTTGTTTTCGTTACTTAAAACTCGGTGTAGTTTTAATTGTATAGTTTTAATTGTGCAGACCTACGGTCAACAACGTTCTAGCTGTCACCATCTGACGTATGTATATGTATGCATATATATATATATATATATATATATATATATATATATATATATATATGCATGCATGTATGTATGTATGTATGTATATGCCAATTGAAAGACAGAAGATGGAATTTACGAGAATGTATTATTAATCCCTACAATTGTTTCGACACAACTACCATCGATTCCTCATGGGTCGGACATTCAACTACTGGTTCAGGAACATCCGGTGGTGCAGATGTATCCCGACGGGAGAAGAATAAATGCAACTCGTTAAAATAACTGTTCCGCAATGTAACTTCCCGTTTTCTAGAAAGAAAAGCATCCAGACAGAGGAAATATCTTCATTTATATGGAAGATCAAAAATAAAATCACAGATGGCAAAAAGAGAAACGAGCACGCAATCCAGCGAGAAAAGTATATATATGATCAACTCTAGTGCATCTAGGCGACTATTTTTCCCCGTAGCTTCAACTCGACCCATGTCTTATGAATGTAACTGAGAATACGGAAACTATTACGATGCTCAATTCTGGTGGATAGTGCAAATGGTTAGAGACTGGGGAAGGGGTAATGCTTATTGTTAAGGTTATAGAAGTGCTGCTGTTGTTGTTTAGCATTGCGCCATCTCCGGTTTCGTAGGTCTCCAACGAAAGGCATTCAACCTATTACCATTCAGCTATTGTAAATGAAGGGCTTCATTATCCATTGTCCTTACTTTTACAAGGTGATAGCAAGTGATTTCTGAGAGACTCGACTGATATTTTTAACAAGTCATACTTTTGCTGCTGCTGCTGCTGCTGCTGCTTATTGTCGTTGTAGTAGTGGTGGTGTATCCCCAGATCAGACTTATGATCAAGTATGTTCCAACAATAACCATCCAGATTTTTTGTATAACTCGGACAACATTGGCCAATGGAACCTTTTCGTGATGGAAAGGTATAATCTTAGAGAGGTTTGTTTACTATTCCTAAATGGTCAAGCTCATGGCTAACATATTAGTTGATTTTCCTATATCAGCCTTAACTGAGAAGATTAATAGTCGGAAGCCTTCCAACCATAAATGTCCTGTGTTTTCTTTTTTTTTGTTTTGTTTTTGCCTGTATATGTAGCTCTTAGAAACAGGTTCTTTCGGAAGGACTCATGGTTATTGTTAATTGCTCCAGATTGGTAGGGTTGGCAAAAAGGTTAAGAGTCCAACAAAATGTATCAGAGTTATTTGTTTTCATTTTTGTTGGAATTCAGATCCTATTATAGTTTACTTTTCATTTCTTCATTGGCAATGAAATTAGAAGCTCGTATATGCCAGTACTAACTTTGGACTAAACAGCAAAGGGGTCTATTAATATTCTGGAGGTGGTATTTCAAATATTCTCCATCCCTACATAAACTAACATTGAGAATTTGAGTTCACGTCTATCCAATATAATCTTAAAGCATTTGTTGACCGTTCCCTGTTAGTGTAGCCTTCTGTAACTCCCGCCCTAGACATGGGTTTTGTGCCATCGTCCGGTTGAAAAAGTGCAACATTAACTGCATTGATCTTACCGGAATTATAGGACAACGCATGCCATGAGAACTATCACTACCTCTGGACCAAATAATAAGAAAGAATGTACCAATAACATAGCAACTACATTAGACGATTTCATTGTGTCCCTGCATCAGCGCAAGAGATCATGGTCATAGATGATGATGATGATGATATTTGGCCTCTGCTCAACGCCGTAATCGAGCGGAGCATTGACCAAAGGCTTTTTCCTTGGTAAATATCCTGATTGATACTGTATCCCATGCGTCCTTTATTTTAACTGAGCAGAATACCATTCTAAGAGATATAGCAGTATAGCAGTATAAAGCTATTCGAGGAGTTATAGCATTATAAAGCTAACCCATTGTTGTTTTTAAGTACCCATATCAACTTTGATCGAACAGACCGCACTAACTGTGGCCACACTTTTTTTTTATATCAAAGTCTACATCGTCTCAAATATGTCCTTTTTAAATAGTATGATATGAGGGAAATTTTGACTGTTATGTCTAGCTGCTCGCGTGTCTGTGTAGTGGCTTCCGGTTCCCTCTTTTCTTGGCATGTCATTGGTAAATTTGTTGGCGGTGGTTTGTTGCCTGACAGTACCCAGACAGAACTACGTAAGACGATAAGTATTTTTCGTTTGATTGTTGGCCTTGTGTATTATTTTGTCTTTGACTGTCCCTCTCGTCCTCCAGTCGATAAATCCAGTAAGGCGAAGAGTGAGCTGACGGATAAAGGTCCCATCAAACAACATTGTTGCTGCTGCTCAATTCGCTATTGTAATTCTATCGCTACTTCCGTTTTACATCTCTATTCATTTCACTGCATCACCACATCACTCAGCACAACCACCGCCACTCCACACACCACTTCCACCACACCACAACAACAATAACTTTACCCTCGCCACTGCCACAAATACAGCAATTATCACTGCCTTTACCCTCACTGCCGTCACCTTCAATCCAGTCGCTTCACTTTAAATGCGTAGCACAACCCTCAACCATGAAACTACTCCGAGGTCGCTCGAAGTGCTGGAAATAACACACGCTGCTACCTTAAAAAAATGTGTAGAATAGATGATGTGATCCAAGCTTCCTTGCATGTAAGAAATAGACAGGATGATCAGGACTGGAATGCCTTTGATCAGAAGTCTGCTCGATCGGATTTGATCTAAGACCAAACAATAACAACAGCAACAATATCCTTACCATGAAACCACCTCTATTACTATGACCGCCGCTGTCTTCGCTACTATCACCAACACCACTACTACCACCATCTTTAACAGCAGCACCACTGCCCGTGTCAACTTCCATCGAATCATTTTTGGGTAGGAGAGAGAGATAGAGAGAGTGGCGGAGAGAGGGAAAGGAGAGAGAGCGAGAGAGAGAGATCAAACTAGGTTGTCGACTTGTCCTTCATTCATTAATTCATTAATTCATTCAAAATTCACTTCCTTCTTTCCTTCCTTCCTTCCTGCCTTCACTCCTTCACTCACTCCTTCACTCACTCACTCACTGCGCATCTCTTCCTTCCTTTCTACTTGCTCTCCCAATAACCTCCACAAATGCTGCTGCCTTCCTCTCACATACAGAATGACACGTGACCAATCGCACATACACACTCATTGACATATAGTCGTACGCACGCAAACACACACATACACACACACGCACCCACACAAACACACACACACACACACACATACGCACACACACAAACTTAACAATGATACTGAAAGGCACATTAAAAGACACATGATAACACACAGGCATATGCGTATGTCTATTTGTGTGAGTGTGTGTGTGTGTAT
>NC_142933.1:53997385-54012385 GCF_046866305.1 Octopus bimaculoides | reverse complement strand
CTTCATTGAAATTTGTTTGAGAAGTTGTCGGAAATGATAAAACATTGGTCTTTATGTCTTTCGATCCTCGTAGTATTGTTTATGAGTTGAAATATCACCGGAGCTTATCTATGTATTAGTTTCCTTGTTCTCTCTGGATTTCCGCAGCTTCGATAAAATAAGCATTATCGATGTGTGTGTGTGTGTGTTTGTGTGTGCGTGAGTGTGTGTGTGTGAGGGAGAGAGAGAGAGACAGAGAAAGAGAGAGAGAGACAGAGAGAGAAAGAAAGAGGCAGAAAGAGTGTGAGTGCGCGCATGTGCTTGTATGGATATCTATCTATCTATCTATCTATCTATCTATCTATCTATCTATCTATCTATCTATCTATGTATCTATCTATATATCTATCTATCTATCTATCTATCTATCTATCTATCTATCTATCTATCGATCGATCGATCGATCTGTGTATATCAATGAGTATGTGTATGCTTGTATATGTATTTTTTGTGAATATCTATATGTATATACATATATCTATATGTATATTAAAGTGTATATAGGTATGTGTTTATACATTCATACATACACATACACACACACACACACATATGTGTGTGTGTATGCTTGCATGTATGAATGTATGTATGTGCGTATAGATATATGTAAATATTGAACTTGATTGAACTGGTTATACTTCTCATAAAAATTCAGTGAAATGCGGCATACTCGTTAGAACGTCGAGCAAAATTCCTCGCAGTATTTTTGTCTCGGCTATTCAAGTTCAAATTCCACCGAGGTCAGTAAAACCTTTCTTCCTCCCGATGCAGATGAAATTAAGTCCCTATCAAGAACTAATACCGATCGTATCGACTGACTCCTTCCCCTTAACTTTGCTACCCTTGTACTTAAATTAGAAACCATTATTACTAATGAATTAGCGGACCATTTGCGGTTAAAGATTGAAGTTGAAATACCACCGTATTTGGCTTCAACCTTCATTTCCGAAAAGACTATACTGAACAAACTAAGAAAGGCATGAATGTTACAAAATCTCGTTTCTCAATTCGTCGAAATTTAAAACCTCCGCATTTGTTCGAATATATCAGAGTTCATTTTTGAAATATAATACAAATGTACTAATCATCTCTCTTAGAAATATCTGTTTTTTTAAACATGATTATGATCCGTGTACGTCATATACATATACAAACATGCATATATATATATATATATATATATATATATATATATATATATATATATATATATATATAATATTTATATATATGTATATATATATATAATATTTAGATAGATAGATATATATGCTTATCTATATATACATTGATATATATATATATATATATATATATATATATATATATATATATATATATAATATTTATATATATATGTATATATATATAATATTTAGATATATCTATATATGTTTATATATATATATATATATACATTGATATATATATATATATATATATATATATACATATATATGTATATATATATGTGTGTGTATATATATATATATATATTTATGTCTGTGTGTGTGTGTGTGTGTGTGTGTGTGTGTGTAAATATAATGTATATCGCCAAATGCCTGATACTTGGTTTTTAATTCACTTTTATTTATCATGCCTAGGGCTATACTGGAGTGCTGCTTCCTCTTTCGAAAGTCTTCTTATTGTACAAATTGTAATGTAAAGGGAAGAAGTTTTATTCAATTTACACTAATTAACGTGCGTCCTTTTTGCACCATAAGCAAATAAGAAAAAAAAGATTACTTTTTATTTCATTATTTCTATCAGCAATTAATGCTGCTGCTACTGTTGTTATTGCTGCTGCATCTTCTTTTTCAACTGCTGCCGCCGTCTCTGCTGCTTTTTCTCCCGTTAATATTGTTGTTGTTGTTGTTGTTGACGTGCAATATTCGTCTGCTTACTATGCAATGTTGGCCTGGCTACGATCTGATGCCTTGTCCAATGTTTCTATAGCTTCTTTGTTTTATTAAATGACTTCACTGTATTATGATCGTCTGTTATTAAATATCCAAAATACCCGAAAGATAATGGATATAGTTAGTAGGATGTCCCTCCTTAAGGTAACAAAACAAAAGATAAAAAAAAGGTTGAAGGAAATCAATGCGAAACACACCCTACTATTACACACTGCTATCTAGAATAATGAAATGACGTTGTATCATGTAATCCTACATAATACAAATACAAAAAAAAATACGAATTGGTCACGGGTGGAATGCCTTTGATCATCGATCTGCTCGATCCGGATAGACTTGTGGTTAAACTTCGACAACAGCATATTAATAACAATGACAACAAAGCTAAAAACAAAATAAATACTATTTTACTATTTCCCCCTCCTCCTCCCTCCCTCTCTCTCTCTCTCTCTCTGTCTCCCTCTTTCTCTCCTTACTGAAGATATTGAATCAAATAAATTCAGTGGTGGAATTTCGAAGTTTTATAAAGTTGTATCTATAATTCAGTCGTCAGTCCCGAGGCATTTTAATGTCCTTCCTCCGTATAAGATATAACGATAGGCAGGCAGACACGTGCTTCCATACAGACACACACAAACTCATTCATAATTGTGTGCTCCTCTCTCTCCCCATTCTCTCCGCTTTCTCTCTCCCTCTCTCTCTCTCTCTCTCTCTCTCACACACACACACACACACACAAATGTACTCCCAGGTTCATACATGAACACAAATAACAATTTCGCTAAAGAATATACATATACTGCCTCACTCACACTATACAAAGTTTACAATATCCTTTTATTCTGTTACTGAGTTCAGTCATTGAGCTGGGACCGTGCTGAGCCCCGGATTCCAACATATACGCATTCATAAACACACATATGTGCATACACACGTATGAGAGTGTGTCAGTTCGTGGAATTATGAATGCATGTATGTATGTATGTATATATATATATATATATATATATATATAAGCGTGTATTTGTTTGTGTGTATGTGTACATATATATATATATATATATATATATATATATATATATATATATATATATATATATATATATATATATATATATATATACATATATATATATATATATATATATATATGTATGTATATATATGTACATGTATGTATGTATATGTATATATGTATATATATATATGTATGTATGTATGTATGTGTTTGTATGTATATGACGGGCTATTTTCAGTTTTCGTTTACGAAATCCACTCACAAGACATTAGTCGGTCCAAGAGTATAGTGAAAGACACTTGTCTAACGTGTCTTGCACTGGGACTGAACCCATGACACCATGCCTAGAAGGCAAGCTTCTTACAGCCCAGCCACGACTGCGCCTATGTATGCACCATTGCAATCACATGATATTGGTGATAGGTGTTGGTCACTTGATTAGCGTGAGTGGTTGGTATATATCAAAGAAACTGAGGGTTGGGGTAGGAGTGTGCAATACAGAGTCAGGAGGAATGTGAAAGAGAGAGAGAGGGAGAGAAAGAGAGTGAGAGAGAGGGAATAGAAGAGAGAAAGTAGGAGGGAGTATAGTAATTTAGAAAGAGAAAGAGGGCAGGTAAAAAAAACAGCACAAGAATAGATGAAGACAGGATTGAATGAAACGACAGGAGAATGAAAGAGAAGCGCGCGCGCGTATACATATGTATATATACTTCTATTTACACACGAATGCATTTTGAATTGTAGGTATATTCTATCGGATTTTAAAATACATTTTCGTTAGTTCAGTTTCATTCACAAGCTATGCGTGGACCGGAGGCTATAAAAAGTTGACATTTGTCCAATATGCCTTGCATAGGGATCGAACCTTGATTGCGAAGCATATTCTTAAGCCACACTCTTCCTATACATGCGCTCGTATGCACACATATTCTGTCGGTCCGTCTGTCTGTCTATCTCTTTCTCCGCCCCCCTCTCTCTCACACACACACACACCCATATACAATGAATGAAAGATAAGTATATAGAGGGCAAGATAAGAAAGAAGAGAAAATGAAACAAAAACGAGGAAGACATGGCGACAAACAGATAGATAGACAGAGATAGAGAGACAGAGATAGAGAGAGATAGAGATTGATAGATGGATGGATAGATAGATAGATAGATAGATAGATAGATAGATAGATAGATAGATAGATAGAGAGAGAGAGATGACATACCGATGCAAAAAAAACATGCATTAATATTGTAAAAAGGTTAGAGAGATACAAAATGAAGATGCAGAGGTAAAAATCGAAGAGAGATAGAGAATCAGAAATAATGTAGAAGCGACACTAAAAGACGACATCCCGGCATATATAAACAAGGTAAAGAAAAGGAGGAGGAGTTCAGGAGGAGAGAGAAAGAGAGAGAGAGAGAGAGAGAGAGAGAGAGAGAGAGAGAGAGAGAGAGAGGTCTGCCTCCAATAACACCTTAATAGTTTGTTTGGTTCACCAGCAAAAAACTTTATCCTCATCTTGATTTTGTTGTTTAGTTCTACCTTGATTGAGCAAACTAATGATCGCAACCATCCAACCGTAACTATCCTACCTTACTTTTACACACGGAGGAGAAAGATATGAGTACTATTTCTATTTAGTCGAACGATTTGACTATTTGGACTCACTGGTTGGTTTCTCTACCTTCAAACAGTGCAGTGAAACACTTTTCATACCAGAATCACACTGTCATCTGCATCTGGATGATTTCACTGGATATCTGCCTTCTATATCGCAAACTCAGCACTTACTGGAAGCTTACTACCCGTCCATAGCTCTTACTTCAAAACATCTACTGCTATAATTAAGGTTATGTAATCAACAGTTTAATGTGGTTTCTACAGTATTACCACAGGCAGTCCTTTTTTTTCCCCGATCTGCATGTAGAATTGTTTTGGGTTCGGGGAACACGCAAGATACCTTGGCTCTGGTGAACCTTAATCATTTAGGAGGGTCGCAATGCTGACTGTAACACATGATACCGCAGAGGGGTATCTATGTGTCCTGACCTGGGTGTGGTCTGAGCCCTTAAAATCTACGAAGTTAAGGGCCGAAACGATTTCATGATGGGAATGGCTTCTCTGAAGACCTATTGCCGTTTAGCTCCCCTTGAGGCCTCTAACTACCTGGGTAGTTATCAATCGTGTCAAGAGAGAGTTTAATATTTGTGTGATTACATTGAAAGTGCATTGCATAAGATGTGAGCAGTGTATAAAGGGGTTATCTTTTGGATTGTAGGTAACATTGTTAATACTACTATGGTTCGTATGGTCTTGTTCGTATTAGTTTTTCATATACAGAGTTCCAGTTACTTTTGGTACTGTTTTTCTTTGATGTCTCATATTCTGCTCATTCTGCTGGTTCCGGGCAGTGCTTTGGCTAGAAAGTAAAAAAAATGCTGAGATGGTGTTGACATTTTTTTTCGTTCCAGGCCTTAATAATTATTCCTGGAAAGTTTGTCTTCATCGGTTTGTCAGTCTGAACAAAACTGCCTCACGTGATTATAGTAAGTCGTTGCCATTAGCGGTAATTAGTACATTATTTTCTCTTTATTTGTATTTTTTCTCTATGTCGGTATTTTGCCCTGTGTATTATCGTTGAAGTTGTTTTTTCTGTCTAGTGGTTATAGCGAAAGAGGTTGTGTGGTGAACAAAGTTGAAAGTTTTGAGGGAAGACATCTTCTTTTTCGGTTAAGCCCTCATCAGCTCTTTTGAGTTCTACTTGGAAAGTGTTCCCTCTCACAGTGAATTTGTTAAAAGGTTGGTGACTGTGACAAAAATGGTTAAGTTGAATGGACTTACTCTATTCATGTGCCTCTAGAGTGAAGTACAACATTCGGGCGAGGGCTTGTGCCCTTGGTGGTCAGAGTGATCCTGGATCTGTGGGGTTCGTTAAAGGGCTCTAGTTGGAGGTTCTTTTGTATCAGGAGGACTGTCTTACATATTTTCTATACTATGTATACTTTGAATCTCATTTTACCATTCTCTACCTTCTTTATGTAACACCCGACCCTCAGATTGTGAACTGTCCATGTAATGTCCCCTTCACATAATCCCCCGGTGGAAATCATCATCATCATCATCATCATCATCATCATCATAATCATCATCATTATTATTATTATTATTATTATTATTATTATTATTATTATTATTATTATTATTATTATTATTATTAAGGCGGTGAGCTGGCAGAAACATTAGCTCGCGAGACAAAGTGCTTAGCGGTATTTCGTCTGTCGCTACGTTCTTAGTTCAAGTTCTGCCGAGGTCGACTTTGCCTTTCACTCTTTCGGGGTCGATAAATTAAGTACCAGTGAAACACTGGGGTCGATGTAATTGACTACTCCCCTTCCTCCAAATTTCAGGCCTTGTGCCTATAGTAGAAAGGATTATTATTATTATTATTATTATTATTATTATTATTATTATTATTATTATTATTATTATTATTATTAAAATGGTGAGTTTACAGAATCATTAGCGCATCGGATAAAATTCGTTGCAGCAGTTTTTGTGGTTCTTTACGTTGAGCTCAAATTCTGCCGAGATTGACATTATCTTCGGAGTCGATAAAATAAATATCAGTTAAATAAAGTTGACGATATGATCGACTATCCCCCAAATCTGAGACTTTGTGCCTGCATTAGAAAATTCAGTATTTGCCGAAAGTTTGTGGAGTTGTCGGTAAGTTGGAGTTTAATTCCCATTAAGCGAATAAATCCTCGTCGATGTTCTTGTTGAAAGGTGAGAGGCTAAAGTGTTTGATTTCTTCACTCCGCACAACAATTCAACTTTAACTCATCGATACTTTCAGAAACTCTCCTTTTGCTTATTATTTCATACACGCCATGCAGCGAGCTGGCTGAATCGTTAGCTTGTGGAATAAAATGTTTCATTCGTCTTAACGTTCAGAGCTCAAATTCGGCTGTGGTTTGGTTTTCTTTCATCCTTTCAGGATCGATAAATTAAGTACCTGTTGAGTACCGGGGTGGACGTAATTGACTAAACCCTCCTTCTAAAATCTCAAGCCTTGTGCCTAGAGTAGATCGGATTATCTCAAACACGCATGCGCGTATACAAACACATTCTCTCTCACGTACATATATCAATACATTTTCTTCTCCAGATTTCATCAAATATCAGAATGTCATTATTATACGCATGAAAGAGTATATACTTGACAGAGTTACAGTACTAAATCTACTAGAAATGACACAACTATAATGAATATTTGATAAAGTTAAAAGCAACACCGTAAAAGTATATGGTTATATAAAATGCTTGACTCGGGGTCTTTCGAAGCTCTGTTAGGAGGATATAATACCTGGTAGGAGGAACCAAGAACGTCCCAAACGCAGACAGGGAGACTGGATCATAAAACTGTGACAATGGCAATCATAGGAAGAGTTCAAAGCAATGAAATCATGCAGAGTAGGATAGACGTGCTAGAAATCCTCATCGCTAAATCTCCTTCAAATCACACCCTAATCTCTATTTCTCTTTCATGCTGTACATCGTATCCGTCACCTTTAATCCGTTTTAGTAGCCTATAATTCTTTCAATTAGAAAAAGGTATTTCTTTTATTTATTTATTTATACATGTTTCACTATGTAGTCAGTGAGTGGAAGGAAGCGCCTATAGCTCTTTATGTTTTCTAGAACAGACAAGAGGAAAGATTAAAATGTTATTCCCGATTCGGAACCCTGGCCCGAATGCTTACAAACAAATATCATTTCGCTAAATGCATCAAAGTGCCTGATGGTAGCGTCAGACAGGGTGACAGATTAAGTCTGCTACTCAAAGAAGACGTTGCTCATCCCTCGCTTAACTCTTTTCTATTTCTCAAGAAAGGAACCCTGTGAATGGTCCCATGCGTAACCATACATATGGAGGGACGTAGCCGATTCAAAACGGGAGAAAGAGAGAGAGAAGGGCACAGAACACGACTGGCATTTGATCATTCTCAGCATGATTCAAGCAAGGTTTGATGTCCGATTCCAGAGGGGCGGAACAAATACCACAAGGCATCTTAACGGCTCAGTTCAATTCACCGCCTGCAAATCACACCGTATTTGTTTATGAATGGTTATAATAAAAGACGGAATGGTCACGGATGGAAAGTCTTTGGTCATAGTAAAGCTTGATCAAGGATGAGCTGGGATTAAAGAACATCGACAATAACAACAACGGACACAATAAATACACGAGAATGTAAAAACAAAGCAAAAAATTATGAAGAGGGAAACGGGAGAGAAGCAGATAAAAGAAGGGGAGATGAAAGTGACCGAATGGGAAAAAGATGGAGTAAGGAGGAGAGAACCAATCGAATATAGAGGGAGAGAAATATGTGTACATTTGCTTGAGAGAGAGAGGGGGAGAGAGAGACAGAGAAAGCGACAGAGAGAGATAGAGAAAGCGACAGAGAGAGAGAGCGGCTGAAGAGGTAGGAAGAGTGAGTAAAGAGTTAACAGCTGCAATGGCAAATTGCTGAGACGTACGTTGAGGATGAGGAAGAATGAGTTTGAGGTAGGGTAGAGAGAAGATTGATGTGAATGGATGGATGTAAGAGAGTAGGAAGAGAAGAGGAACAAAGGGATGGAGGTGCTGGTGGAGGTAGTGGAGTTGTTGTTGTTGTTGTAGTGTTGGTGGTGGTGATGGTGGTTATGCTTAAAAACAGAAGCAGGAGGTTACTGTTTGGGAAACCCTTTCTTGCCGGCGATAGCGTCAGCGGCAACGGTAGCAGCGGTAGTGATGGTAATGGTGGTAGTGGTGACTGCACCGGGATGAAACAACTTGCAAAATGTCCCGTAAGGATAACGCTAAAAGACCAGGAATATGATTCATGAGTAGATAGAGAGATAGAGTGAGAATGAAAGAAGCAGAGAAAGAGAGAGAGAGCTGGAAGAACAGAAAATGTGAATGTGGGGGTCGGTGTGGCAGGGACAGCAAGCAGCAAGAGGAATGTGAAGGTGGTGAGGTGAGAAGTGGTAGGTTGGCTGGCGGAAAAACATAACATTTCTCTGTAGACTGATAGAATCCCAACAATCACAGATACATATCTTAGCCAACTACTTCATATATTTAATGCACATGCACATACTCTCTTTCTCTGTCTCTGTTTCTCTCTGTCTCTCTCTGTCTCTCTCCCTTTTCCCCTTCTCTTCTCTCTCCTTCTTCTTCTCTTCATCCCTCTCTCTCTCTCTCACTCATACACACACATCCACACGAACACTCAGGCTAATATGCAATCGACACAAACATGTGCATTGCACGACAACACACGCTGGCCATGCAACCAGCTTTCGTCTTAAACTAAGAAGTTGTCCAACCTGCTTGAATTAGCCAGACATCCCTCATATCATAAGAAGAAATAAAAAGAGGAGTGTGTAAGTATTTACACACACACATATGTATATCATCTTTTTTTTATCTTTTACTTGTTTCAATCATTTAGACGGTGGCCATGTTGGGCACTGCGTTGAAGAATTTTTACTCGAATGAATCAAACCCTAGTACTTATTCTATCGGTCATTTTTGCCGACCCGATATGCTCCGGTGACATAAACACACCAACACCGGTTGTCAAGCTGTGGGGGTGGGACAAACACAGACACAGATACACACACACATGCACACATGCACACATACACACACACATACATACATACATACATGCATAGATACATACATACATACATACATGCATACATACTTACATACATACACACACATAAGTATATATATATGTGTATATATGAAGGCTTCTTTCAGTTACCGTCAACCAAATCCACTCATAAGGCTTTAGTCGGCGCGTGACTTTAGTAGAAGACAATTTTCCAAGGTGCCACGCCGTGATACTGAAACCAGAATCATGTGGTTGGGAAGCAAACTTCTTTCGACATATGTATGTATGTATACACACACACACACACACACACACACACACACACAGACACACACATATAAATATATATATATATGCGTACACATATTCAGACACATACACAGAGGCATGTGTGTGTGCTTTTTATGTGTTATTTCACGGTATGCATTGGCAACTAACATGCATATATGAACCTAAGCGTAGTTGTTTGACTCGAATCAAACCTACAATAAAAGGAATTCCAACTGTAACTATTGTCTTTCTTTTCTGAAATATGCCGTGAGATATGATTTAATGGAGAATTAACTATAATTGTAGCAAGTGGGGCGATCAACCGTGAAGAGGCAGATTTGTTGTGTTATGTATGTATAGATAGGCATTTAGGGATGATTGTTTGGGTACTCATTTAGTTAAAATATAGAAGATCAGAGCAAAGAAATTGCACGCAAGGACGTAATATACACATACAATTACATGCCGGGGGTAACAGCAAACACACATACACACACTCTCTTTAACACACACACAAACATACACTCATGTATACACAGACTTACACATACACTCATATATTCATGCACACATGGTTACATGTATATGTACGTTAGACACAAGCAAACAGGTATACTTAAAAATATCTTAACACATATATATACACCTATATGTACACGTGGATAAATGCGTACATGCATATATAAATATGTACATGTTTATATATACACACACACACATATGTATGTGTGTGTGTTGCGTGTGTGTGTGAAGGCGAGTGGATTAGTGGCTATGGTAATCCGCGGCGCGTTTTATCCTTCAGGAATACACTTTATTTCACGTTACCCCAGTTCGCTCAGCTGGCAAAAAATGAGTAAGACCTGTATTTCAAAGGTCCAGCCTTGTCACATTTTGTGTTACGCTGGATCTCCATGAAAACTACGTTAAGTGTACACGTGTCTGTGGAATACTCAGCCAACTGCACGTTATGTGCTGGTTATGATAATTATATATGTATATATATATAATTTATTTTCAAGAGATGAAATTTTTTCTCTATATAGGACATTCGAGCTATAGGAAAATAGGAAAAATAATGATGAGAGACAAAAGATACGTTACTAAAATATATTTTGTTGTAAAATTATTATGTGCACAAACTCATGTACTAAAAATATATAGATATATTAATATACAAATACACTTAAATATATTTTTAAATATATCTTTAATATATTTTAAAGTGTTTTTTAAAGTGTTTTTATATAATAATTTTACAACAGAATATATTTTAGTAACCTATCTTTTGTCTCTCATCATTTTTTCATATATATATATATATATATATATATATATATATATATATATATATATATATATATATATATATATATATATATATACTGTATATTTACATATATATATATAGTGTATATTTACATATATATATATATATATATATATATATATATATATATATATATATATATACATACATACGTATATCTATATGCATACATACTTACATAAATGCATGCCTTTATGCATATATACATGCATACATTCATACGTATGTAAATTCGTTCACAAATGTATACAAATAACAAAAAACACTTACACACTATCAGCTGAGTATGCAAAGATACAAATATGCACACATAATGCATCTGTGCATACATATATACAGTGTACATATGCACGAGCACGTACTCAACAACCAGGTCATCCAATCAAATATAACACACGCGCACACACATGTGATCGTGCGCGCGCACACACACGTCACACTCCAAAAGTGACAGGTAGAGATATTGAAACACATACAAAAGTTTGAACAGATGATAGGCTTTAGATCATAATGCAAGGTTGAGTGTGACAGATCTTTATAAGCATCATGTAACACGCCTGTTAAAGTATATCTCCCTATGCCTGGACATAGGACAGGCCAAAATATTCAAAAAGTGAAACATCACAATGAAATTATGAAAGATATAAAAATAATAACCACTGGTATTATATTAGCGTTTGGCTGCTGGGTTGCACGCATGCGCACCCTAGTAAACAGAACCACATAAACACAGGCACATACTCACATATATGTGTATGTATGCGTGAATGTGTGTATTTGTGTGTAGCATTCATGCGCATAAGTTTGTGTAATGTACGAATGATATTTATGTATATGTTTGTTTTCTGTATTTTGTACACAGAGCGTGGAAAGATCAGACATTACATACTGTATTCAATATAACCTTTATTCTTTCTGTCCCTCTCACTGTCTTTGTCTCACTCTCTCTCTCTCTCTGTCTCTACACACTCGTATACAAAACGCATATATATGTATACATATACGTATGTGTGTGTGTATATATATATATGTGTGAAAATGTGTGTGTGTGTGTGTATGAGTATACATATACACATACAACTCTATATGTATATGTGTATAGATATAGATTTACACATACACACACATACATATATATATATATGGACGTATATATAGATATGTATATAGGTATTTAAATATATGTACATATATAAGTATATATATGGGTGTATATATATATATGCACGTATATATGTTTGTTTGCATATACATTATATATATGTGTGTGTGCATATACATATATACATGCGTATGTGTATATGTTTATATATAAATACAAACACACACACACACACACACACACACACACACACACACACACACACACACACACATATATATATATATATATATGCATATCTATGTACATATATTGAGATATATATAAGAAACACGCACACACACGCGCACAGACACAGACCCACACACGTACACACATACACGAACACGCGCATTCATATAAACCCATAAAACTAGTGTAACCCAGGAGTACTTGTCTGGTATTTATTCTATTCAGTTTAAATAATATTAAGCGCCATACGTGTCTCTACTCTATTGTACTGAATATAGGAATTTACGTTTCATCTAGTATGAAACAATCATGGGTTGGTAAATATTTTATCACTATTCAACTACATTGTTTTCCTTTGAGCGACAGTCCGTTTTAGCTAATTAATAACTGTAAGCTTCATATTTTCCATTCTTATTGATCATTGTCGCTAATTTGTTTGTTGGAGTATCTTTCAGTACAACCACTAAATATTTGTTAATATATACACCGTAGACATGTACACATGCATACACATACTTAAACACACACACACGCACGCGCACACACATATACACACATGTTTGTATGTATATATATTACTTTTATTATTTTATTATTATTTACGTGTATGTGTGTTATAGATAAAACGTTTATATTTATATACACACACATACACATACGTACATGCAGACCTATATACATATACGTACCTATATAAACACAAATAAAAATAGATGCACAACATATATATATATATATATATATATATATATACACACACACACACATACAGGGTTGGCCAAAAGTTACGCACAAAATAATTTCAGTACGCCCCGGAATTGTCAAGGACACGCTTCAATTTTTCTAAACTTGAATAAAATAAATAAAATAATGATTAGTAATAATAATAATAATAATAATAATAATAATAATAATGATGATGATGATGATGATGATGATGATGATGATGATGATGATGATGATGGTGGTGGTCGTGGTGGTGATAACGTAATTATAAATAAAATGTCAAATATTTTCGTGCGACACTTTTGGCCCATCTTGTATATACCCGTATTATGAATATGCATGTGTGTGTGCATTCTGAATATGTGTGTGTGTGTGTGTGTGTGTTTATAAATATAATCATACATGTATAGATATAAAGCATGAAATATAAATGTAATAATATATGACTGAATATTTACACAGAAGTTTATAAATATAAGTTAAATGTGTATATAAATATTTTCGCAATGTGTCTATGTGTGAGCGCGAAAGAGTCACTGTGATTACCTATCAGCGTTCTCATGTATGTGCACAAGTTTCGCATTATATACTTTCTTGGACCTGTGCACTTCGATTCCTTTTCTAAATGATGTTATGCACCTAACAAACACGGCCTTGTAATCACCTCCCTAATGTATTTGCAATAAATAGTAAGAAGATTCCTGTCGCCTGACAGTATACAATTCACATACTCCGCCTCGTTAAGGTGTGGCGTATAGATACACGTACGTAATAGTCGCGTCGACATATGGTGAAACCAATAGATTTATTATAATCTCTGTAGTGGCAATCGCTGTAGATAACAGGGTTAACTACTAGAAGCAATGTTTGGCTACATGTATCAGTAACAGCTTTTGTTAAGCATGAATGTTACTTCATCATTGATAATGTTCACCTAAGAATACTACTTAGGCCAATAGCTACAGATAATAATATGTTTATAGTATTGTATAGATGTAACGACATGCGGTTGTACAGTTGTGCATGCATGCATTTCTGGACAGGAATCATTTGGGAATCAAAAGGGTGGGGTGAGGTGCTGCAAGAACTAGCATCTGTCCACTAACATTTAGTAAAAAGAAACAAACCATCATTATTCATAACAATTTCGATATTAGATGAAGCAAGTATAAGCACACAACACACGTATGCGTGGCTTTATACTGTCATATATATATATATATATATATATATATATATATATATATATATATATATATATATATATATGTATATGTATATATTTATACATGTTATGTTTGTGTGTGTTTCTATGTCTATGGATTGTATTTGTGTGCATATATATATATATATATATATATATATATATATATATATATATATATATATAGCGGGGGGGGGGGGGTATCTATATGGAAGTAATGTATTTATGTAAGTGTATATGTTCAACGTTTTAAAATACTATTTCATTTTACAAATTTAATAATTTCTATAAAATTTAAAATCTCATAGAAGGCTGAATGCCCGGATAAGTGGAATAATGTGAAACTTTAATAGTGGGAGGTTTATGTATGGATAAAATAATTTATTGGTATACTAACGATGAATCCGAAAGAAAGAGCTAAAGAGGATATAAATGGGTGTAGCATAACGAAAAATTACAAATAAGCATAAAAAATTAGTTTTATGATTTGGCGTCGTCATG
>NC_142933.1:53959304-53974304 GCF_046866305.1 Octopus bimaculoides | reverse complement strand
CTTAACACAGAGCCACTCCTGCGCCTATTTATATATGTGTGTGTGTATGTTTATATATATATATATGTATATATATATATATATATATATATATATATATATATATATATATATATATATATATATATATATATATATATATATATATATATATATATATATATATATATATAGATGAAGATTTCCATGCTTAAAGACCGATCAATGAATCGATCGATAGAATGTTCGATAGAATGTGAAATGTGTAGGTCATACTTTAACAACACACGAAGTGCACTCAGCTGTTTTGCTTAATGTAAACTTTATGTATATACTATTTTTTCCCCTTGCTTCTATTCATATTTATTTTTGTTCACTCGGCATTAATACCATACTAAATGTACAATCACATATACCCGGACTTGCTTATGAACATGCTAATTATACGGTTATACGGTTATCGGTTATCGGACGCATTGGGTATTTATTTGCCTTCTCACGAAACTATTAAACTATTCATGTTATTTTACATCTCTATAACTTATACGGTACAATTCATTCATTAATATACGATACAGTTAATAAATTAACCATGGGTGAATGGTTAAAGCAATCAGTTGACCATATTCTATATTCCCTCCGTTACACTACTCTTCATCATTGTGACCTCACTCATTTATCATTCGTTTATCACACATTTATTATGTGCTTGATATTATATGTTTGCATATCTATTGTGTCTTGTTTCGTTATTCTAACTCAATGCCTTTCAACCATGTTTTATTGAGCAGCATAGAGGGTAGGCATTGATGAATCCCCGCCAATGAAACATGATGCGGCTTCTATTTCATTGCGTTCTCTACTAGAAATAGTAGCCGAACCCCCCTCAAATGATACCGTGCCTTCTTAAAAAAGGGGAAATCGCATGAGAAAAAGTAGTTATGAAGATGATGATGATGATAATAATGATGATGATGATGATGATGATGATGATGATGATGATGATGATGATGATGGAATGGTTTTGCTACAATGCTGTTCGATCACCGATGAATTGGAGTAACATACAACGAAAATATGACTTAATCCGTGTCAACAAAAAGCGGTAGTGGCGTGGGCTGTCAGAAGTAGCAGGCAACCAAATCTCGATTAAATTATGATTATGCCAAATCTAAATGCTCGTCACATTGGCCTGTAATAAAATAAGTAGCTATGGGTTGGATATACTTCACTGATGGCTTACTATTACTGAAATACGTTCGCATTTGTCACTATAGACACCAAAGATCAGACTCACACCTCCCAGTCACTCTGATTTCTGTTTAATTTCTGCTCAACTGAATATATATTTTCCTCTTCCATCAGCCTTTTGATTAATTTTCATTAACGCTAATGAATATCGTTTTCAATTTGGTTTTAATTTCGATTACAAAAAATTATTTTCGATTCGCTTACATTATACATTGCAGTCTTCTTTTAACCATATAAATATACATGCATACAAATGCATGCATGCATGCATGTATGTATTAATATTTTTATAGGTATACATCCTACATGCAAATAAATAATTATGAGTGTGTATGTATGTGTTTGTATGTTTGTACATCGAATAAAAAACGCTTCTCAAAAGCATGAAACCACTAACCTGAAAGACGTAGCATCTACGGATAAATGATACAATAAACACATATCCATGTAGAAAAGAAATTTGCAAACTTTACGACACTAACTGTTACATCAGACACAAAGGACAACAGGTTTTCGTTGGTTACCATGCATTTAGAACAAGGGACCGTTGCAAAACTTTGAAATATAGAATGCGGGAGGAAAGTAAAAAAGAACACATCACCTCATAACACTGCCATACGTTATAGAATAAATGCACACCCAAATACGCACAAACTAAAAATAAAATATCAAGTATGGAAGTTATATTAAAAGCAGTACACGAAGCGAAAATCAATTCAGAGATACAACATTCGTGAAGCAGTTGTCAAGTGTTAAATGATTTTAAATCAGAGAATAATGATTTTATTAACTTTTGCATCATTCCCTTGATCCTTTGCAGCCTGCTACGAAACGCAGCAATGAAACGGCTCTATGATATTTCACTTAGAGGATGAGGGTTACAAGGTTTTAAAGCGTAGCGAGAAACAGACAGGGCATTGTTTCTTACTAAACATGAAAAAAAAAAAAAACACAAAAAAATTGATAAACATACACGATAAGTCTTTAATGAAAATAAACTACAAATATAATCGAAGATTGTCGTGTCTTAAGGGCTTCGATACAAGATGCGTACATGGATTCAAACTTGCATACACATGCATTTACCTCTCTCTGTCGCTCTATATAAATGTGTGTGTGTATAAATGTGTGTGTGTGTGTGTGTGTGTGTGTGTGTGTGTGTGTGTGTGTGTATCATCGCTGGAATAGCAATGTAATGTGTAGCGAACCCTGAAAAATCGTGCTGAAAATAATTTCAAGTAACCATCCTCCAGATTCAAAAACATTAATTAAGAGAATTCACCAGTCTATCACTAACGTAGATATTACTTTATGAATGAAGAAATGAATGAATGAAACATTACAATGCATGTATTCTAGGACTTACAGATTATATCATATAAGTCAAATTCACGACCATATTTTACAGCATTGGCTGCTATATATGGATTGTCGCTTCTTTTCTCTTTTTTCTCTCATTCTCTCTCTTTCTCTGTTAGTCTGTCTCTGTCTCTCTCTTCTTTCCTTCCTTCGTTTCGTTCTCTCTCTCATTCCTTCTATCTCTCTTTCTCTCTATATATATATGTATCTATATGTATAAATATGTATATATATGTGTATGTGTGTGTGTCTGTGTGTGTATGTGTGTATCTATAAATATATATATACCTGTGTGTGTATGTATACATGTATGTATAGATGATGTATACACAGAGATGCACACCTATTCACACATACAACACGCACATATATGAAAATTGTTAATAATCTAGTAGAATTGAAAATAACAAATATCGATAAATCGAATGTAATATGGCTATTGTCAAAAGCAGTTACACAAGGAGAAAACCAGCCCTAGGTTGAATATTTCTGGCTACCGGAAGAACAGTAAAAACATTACATATTGTGCTTGACTGCCTTATGTCTCATACATTACATATCTAGATTATGATCAAGGATAGGTGGTGGTGGTTGTGTTGACGATGGTGTTGGTGGTGTTGGTGGTGATAATGATGTAAGTGAATATATATGCTTGAAAAAATGTTTCTGTTTGTGTATGTAAGCTTAGGTGTATGCATTGCATACATACATACATACATACATACATACATACATACATACATACATACATACATAAACGCATATACATACATATAGGTATATCTTTATCATTTATTTTCTACATATTTCAGTCATTTTAACAGCAGCCATGCTAGGGCACCACCTCTAAGGGTTTTAGTAGAACAAATTAACTCTACTACTTATTTTTCTAAGCCTGGTACTTATTTTATCGTTCTCTTATTATTGAATCGCTAAGTTAGGGAGACCTAAAAGAGCTAACACCGGTTGTTAAGCGGTAGTGGAGGACAAACACGAAGACACACATACATAGATATATACACAAATACACACACACACACGCACACACGCACACATACATACATACATACATACATACATACACATCCAAGGCTTCACTGGAACTGTTAAAATCTATAAGAATATCTAGACATGCAACTATATGCATGAGAATACATACATAAAACAAAACATACAAATCTTCACATATACATACATACATATCTGCAAAAATACCTTGATGATATTGAAATTTCAATGAGGTTAGAAACCGGCTCTTTCCTTACTGGCGAGAAATGTTGAAACAGAACTGAATAATGACATACATACATACATACATACATACGACCGCAGCCACTTGGCTGAAACACATAAATAAATAAATAAATAAATAAATAAATAATGTCGAGAGAGAGAACACGCAAGTGGCCAAGGGATTAGTATGTAAGTTCGTCGGCAATTTGAATCCCGCACAGGATGATGCGTTGTATGCTTAAATAAGACATTACACAGAGCACCAGTTCACACAGATGAAAAACGAATACCTGCCGAGTGTTGTTCCAGCTCTCTGGATTTCTAGCTGTCACATCCTAGCTGTTCCGCTGATGATAGGAAGGAACAGTGAAGATCATATGTATCATTGTCTACATCGACAGCTACAACTATCGAGAGCATGTTTCAGGATTCCATGTCATCTACAGGTTATAAGTGTACTTTTGTAGTATGTATATATGTATATACATGTGTATGTAGATACATATGTATAGAAATATTTCTATACATACATATATACGAACACTTACACACATACCCATCCATCCATCCATCCAACTCTCTCTCTTTCTCTCTCTCTCTCTCTCTCTCTCTCTCTCTCTCTCTCTCTATCTATCACTATATATATATATATATATATATATATATATATATATATATATAAGATAAAATCGGCTGATAGTTTTACCTGGTATTTCAATAGTTCAGGGTCAGGAGCTCTTCCTCAAGATGGGGAAAATGTGGTTCGCTGATTTCTCTGTTATCAAATACACAAACACACACTTTGGGACAGAGAATTCAGCGAATGCCAACTTCAAAGAGTTCCTAACTCTGAAATATTGAAATATCAGTTAAAGTTATTTTAATTTTATAAACTGCACAGTTTTGGCTTTTAAAAATATATAATCATAAACATATGTATGAGACAATGCTTCACGAAAATTAGACTACTATATACTACACACACACACACTTACTTATGTATGTATGTATGTATGTATGTATGTATGTATATGTATGTATGTATCTATGTATGTATGTATGTATGTATGTTCTTTTAGTTTTTTTTAAAGATTTCTTGCCAATAGAGAAGGAGCTGGTTTCTAACCTAGATCCAAGGCCCCTTCATTGGAATTTCAACTTCAACAACAGGGTTTTTTGTATGTATGTACGTATGTATGTATATGTGCAGATTTGTATGTTTTGCTTTATGTATGTATTCGCATGCATATAATTGCATCTTTAAACGTGCTCATATATGTTTAAATGATAAACTGCTGGAAAGTTTTACAGATTTGTACAGTGCATGTATGTATGTATGTATGTATGAATCTATGTATGAGTTTGCTTGTGAGCTTGGTAACTTGACGCATAAACTTAACGTAAATCCCGATTAGTGTAATTGTGATGTTAACTTCGCTGAGAGTGCATTTGAAGGAACCAACACCTGTATGGAATGTAGAGAAAAGCCTCGTCGGAATAAGCTAGGTTTGAAAACATTTGTAGTTACATGAAATTATACAAGCAAGCCACATAAACACCGTAGAAGTACTGAATCATGTCTGTCACATATACTTGAAGCCTTGTAGGTCAACTGCTGATCTCAAGAGACATCTCAGAGTACACTGACGTAATGAAGATTATCGGAAATGATATAGATTGAGACGGTTATTAGCTGTCAAGATAAAGCGGTCGTCATCATGTTCGCGCACACAAACACACACATACACTCATACACACATATGTATCGTTAAATTACATTCATGCATATATATTTATGTATATAAAGGTATATATGTATGCATAAATGTGTGTGAGTGTGACTATGTGCGTATTTACATAAGCAAATATGTATATTTAGGCATACTTACATATAGATATGTGTGTGTTCGCGCGTATGGGTTTATTATGAACACATTTTCTCATCTCTAGACATATACATACATACATACATACATACATACATACATATATACATACATACATACATGCATACATACATACATACATACATACACACACACAAACATACATAGTGCAATCAACATCAGCATGCATACATGTAGAACCGATTTAAGATTCTCTTTTGAGCGTTTTCTTCCTCAATCCTGCGGCCTCTTTCAGCCTAAATCAGTAACTGGTATATTTCTTCTGTCTTAAATTAGAGAAATCCATTTTACTTATTAGCTTAGTGTTATTAAGATCGGATATTGAAATATATCTTATACCAAGTGGATTTTTGCTTTTACGACCATGGCCAATACTGAAAAGAACAATACAAAAACCGATACTAAAGCAAGCAATACCAGGACACCTGTAAGTTAATTAAGAGGATGTAAGTACACTTCTCAGCTCAATTGGTCTATACATTTAAATAGCGATCTACCTCGGTTCTATGAAAAATGCTTATGATGACCCTTCTGTCGACTATATAAAGCAGCTATAAAATGGGACGAAGTTCATCTACACTTAAACAATTTTACTTCAAAACAGCTTTACCAAGAAGTTTTTTTTGTTTTGTTTTCAAAGGAAAACAATTTTAATGACTATCACAATCAGCAAACATTATCCCTTTTCTCGTGATACTAATCGATTTTCTAGTCAAGTTCAGCCTTAAAAGAGGTCGAAAACAATGCAGACAAACCGCTGCTGCCAACACCAAACCCTCTTATATCCCTACATGTAAAGGATTCAACAAAAACGACTGTTGAACATATTCAACTTAAGCATACATTGAAACCACGGTTCGTCATATATTTTCCCACTCTTCTCGGTTGTCGTTAAACGATAGGCCATTTTTAACAAGATTAAAGACATGGCCGACTTCTTTCAACTTAAAAGTTGTTGATGATGTTGCTGGAGAACAATGCATGGTTTAATGAATCTACCAAGGGGAAATAACTTAGGTGCAAAACAAGACTTGAAAAAAGCATCAATAATCTACGCCACCATATTGGATGGTTGACGACGATTATAAAATATAAGAGATATGAGTTCACACTTTATCAGTTACATCTTTTGTAATTAATGACAGAACTCTGCAAAGACACTTCACGTCACGCTTTTGAGAAAAGCTAATTACTTGAAAGCACAAGCTCCAGATTGTTTTTAATCCACAGCCCTTCCTTATTCTGATTTGACATCTTGCACAAAAACAAAAACAAAAAAAGTCAACTATCGTGAGTAAATTCTGTTAAGAAAAGATATTGTACCAACATTGGCAATAAACCCTGAAAATTTTCACCATAGCTGTAGACAAACTACATAACCAGAAATTACTCGAAATAGACTTAAGAGTTGGATACTGGTACTACAGACTGATCTTCCACAGAAATCCTTTAATATGTATATTTAAAAGTACTATGAAAGGCCTCGTTGACGTACTAAATTGTCATGAAGCCAAGAATCAAGTCATTGTGTTGGCAGAACACTACAGTCCCATTGCTTCCCTAAACATTATGTATTAAGTGTACACTAGCTGTCTCTACTAATTCTGCCAAGATCAATGCAAGTCCGACAACATAGTAACTGATGAGCAGACCTGTGGAAAGAAGGGAGTGTGGGGATGTGTCGAACAATTTTTGCTAGACGAAGTTGAGCTGCTCGAAGAGCACACCGCAGAAACCTTGTGAAAGTATAGTTTGATTCGACTTTATTTGAACAGAAAGCAACCCTGCTTAGTCAACAGAAAGGGTGTTCTCTTCCACCATGATAATGTTCGTCCTCACACAGCTCTTTTGGAAGAGCTTGGTTGGGAAATATTGGTTCATCCTCCACATTCTCCAAACCATGCTCCTGATTATCACTTGTTTCAGATTACAAAACCATTTGAATGGTCTTAGATTGACATCAAGAGAAGACGTTGAAAATGAATTGGATTCATATTTCGCATCAAAACCTAAACAATATTACAAGTGTGGCATTTAAAACTTGTTGACAAATGGAATGAAGTTCTAGAAAGCAATGGAAATTATGTTAGAGAATAAATGTTGTTTTACTTCTGAGCATTTTCATTTTTGATAGAGATCTTAAAATCAGCCATTACCTTTGCATCGACCTGATACCTTACAAATACTATCTGAAAGCAGAACAGAAAAATATTCTAGACTTTTCTCATAATCAACTTGTGAAATTGTATTTATTATCTGCATTCCAACAATGGAGCTTTCTATCCTTTTTAGAAACCAGCTCCTGTATTACAGGAAGAGCTCAAATAACTACAAATACATATATGAGTAGATAGATCAATATATATAGACATACATAAATACAAACATTCACACATACCATGAGGCAAAATATATCCGTACTGTCGGTATATATATATATATATATATATATATATATATATATATATATATATATATATATATATATATATATATATATATATATACATACATAAATATATATATATATATATATATATATATATATATATATATATATATATATATATATATATATATATATATATATATATATATATATATATATATATATATATATATATATATATACATATATATATATATATATGTATATATATATATATATATATGTTCGATGTTTCCTCTTGTTTACTTCACGCAGACATTGGTTATAACCCCCTTCTATCCTACCCCTCTAAAATGAAGTTTTTTATTAGTTGCAAAATGCTCTCAGCGAATGAACACTCCAATTACCCGAAATTAAGTTTTATTACCCTCTGAGGTACCCACGGACACACGTATGCATATATATATATATATGTATATATATATATATATATATATATATATATATATATATATATATATATATATATATATATATATATACGTATATATATATACCACCAGACGAATACATACATACATACATACATACATACATACATACGTACATACATATATATATGGATATGATTGTGTGTCTGTGTTTGTTCCCCCACCATCACTTGACAATCGATGTTGGTGTGTTTAAGTCTCCGTGACTTAGCGGTTCGGCAAAGAAACCAATAGTCTAAGTACTAGGCTAACAAAGAATAACCCTTGGGGTCGATTTGTTCGACTAAAGGCGGTGCTCTAGCATGGCCGCAGTTAAATGATTGAAGCAAATAAAATAATATATATGTGTATACGTGTGTATATATATGTCTATATATATGTATATGCATATAAATATATATGTGTGTATATATATCTATATATATCTATATATATATATCTATATATATCTATATATATATATCTATACATATATATACATACATTTATGTACCTTTATAGGTACATGCTTGTATATACGCTCACGCGCGCGAGTGTATGTGTGTGTGCTACAAGAGACTGTATTCCACATTTCAGTTCAAATATTCGGTATGAATCGATATTTAGCTTCCTTTCCCTTCTTTCTAATAAAGTTACAACCGACGGATTGGCGTCCTTATCCAGATGAATAGTTATTTGTAATCTGATTAGCACTGCGGAAAACAACATTTAGATCCACGACAATGGCTCCTAATTATTTGTGATACAGTAAACATTTTAATAATGCTACTTGAGATATATCTCCCACGTTTCATCCAGCGCACTCTCCTATAAATGTTTAAACCAATATTTAGCTGTTAGACATAATCCGCCGCTCAGTTTGGCATCACCACCAGCATCTGATCATGGAATCTCTTTAACAGAATCCAAATCTGTTGCAACAAGCATTCTATCTTGGCCATTCGTCTGGTGATAATTCATACCCGCCCCTTTTTTTTTTTACCTTATCCATAAAAAGCTTCTGTGATCCATAAAAAGACTGACTATGAATGTCGTGGGTAATGTCTTTCTTCGTTGACTAACAGCATCTCCAAAAAAACAAAACAAAACAAAAGATATGAAAAAAAGGTTAGGGTTATTTTGTGCACATTTCAAACTAATAGCAAAGCACAAATATTAGCGCACTCTCATGTTAGCGAGGCACTATTCGTATAGAGCGACCCGCTATTATTTGTGAACGTCAAAGCAACTGTGTTGAACCAATTTTGACAAGAAAGCGAAGCAAAGACCTGAATTACATGCAGTTTGGAACTTGCGCTGCACAGCAGAGAAACAAGGCTGTTCGTATTGAATCTCAGATCAGACCTGGTTAAGTAGTCCGAGGTTTTCCAGATGTGGCCTTCATGTCTAATACATATTCGTGTTCAAAAATATCCCGCGTTCTTCCATTTTTCACAGTCAGTGTTGTTGGTCGAGGATGATAGCTGCTATTTTCAGCGGGTTGCGCCAAGTGCAGTGTTTTAAAATAAAATATTTCAGTGTAATGAAATTTCTATGAATACATTGTTACACTTATTTCTAATAGAAATAAAGTGGTACATGCATGCAAATTTACGTTCATAAAAATCATCATACGTATCTACATACATACATACATACATACGCACATATGCATACACATGCACACACACATACATATCTACGTAGTAGCTATATGTTTCCCATGAGGCTTGTTGTACTTGCTACCTCCTGCAAAGTCATACAATGCTGACCATATTTCTGATGGATTGCTCTGCTGAAAGGAATAAAGGCAACAAAAACACATAATACATTCACAAATTTATTAATAAAGAATAATCGTGGAACGTTCCAATAGAAAATATCTACCCATCCTCAGGGACAGTATTAACGTTCTTTAGCTTTTGTGTCCGATTCACACACACACACACACACACACACACACACACACACACACACACACACACACACACACACACACACACACACACATACATATATACATACATATATTATTTATTGAAATCAGCTGTCCCAACAGATGTAAATGTCAGGTCCAATGTGGAGGCAGACAAATTACTACATACGAAAACTATTGCTGCTTATATTCTAATTAAAGATTCCTATTTATATATGCAATCATCTGTGTATTTGACTATATAATAACATGCTTACATTGTACCGAGAAATGTTTGGTTTCTCAAAGGAAGACCAAATGGGGAAAAAAAATCAGATTAAAGATGACGGCTGACTCGAAATTCTGTAGAGAAAATTCATTAACGAAAAATTTATATATATATAAAATTTATAAATTTATATAGAATTCCTGAAAAACCGTTTGTCTAAAACACACACACACACACACACACACACACACACACACATGTATAAACATACATACACATATATGTACGTTTATACATATATGAATGCATAGAGAGAGAATAAGACATTGGGAGAGAGATAAATACACGTATGTGCATCCGTTCATACGTACGTGGTCTGATCAATATGCACTTAGGGTGAAGCCGCTTGACAAAGATTGACCTTGAACTCTGCTGTGCATGCGCATTAAGTTTTAACATTTTAGCTTACTTCCGCTGTTTACAGCAGTGCTTGGAAAGAACGTGTGTAGCGTGTTGTTGTCGTATTAACCATGACAAAGTTGAGCAGAGAATCTGTATCAAATTCTGCCTAAAGCTTGGCGACACCTGCTCAGAGGCCTACGCAAAGTTTTCATTGTTCTCAATACAACCAAGAGATTTTGTGTAACGGAAACCCGAGTGTCAGTTTGGTCAGCTGAAAGTAGTTTTGACAAACTTGGCTGACACGCGTCTCATACCCGAAACTTCAGTGATAATGGACTGAACTGAACCGCAACTAATCTGCACATCCTCTGATAACTCACGGATGGTGATTCAACGATCTCCCCTCACAACTGCACACACTTCTGCAGATATCTATCTCAGTTCTGCTGGTTGAGTGTCTCCTAGAACGTTTGTAAATATTGATTGTTTTTGCCATCTTGGAAACGCCTGAACCACTCATACACTTGTGTGCGGGTTATATACTCCTCTCCATACACTTTCTTCAACTTTACATAGGCCTCTGAGCAGGTATTGCCATGAAAGCTTTCTCTGTCCTGGTCAATGCGACGATCACTCTCTACACACCTTCTTTCCAAGCACTGCTGTAAAGAGAACGTGAAAACTTATTGCACATGCACAACAGTGTTCAAGGTCAGTCTTTGCCAAGCGGCTTCACTTTGTATGCTTTAGCTTTGTTACTATTTCAGCAGTACGGATACTTATTGATCAGATCTCGTACATACATATGAACGTCTATGGAAATGCACGCATACATCTGTACCTATCCAGGTACGACCATGTGTGCACGTGTGCTTCTGTGAGGTGGTGGATACAAGCAGTACAAAAAGAAATCAGAATGAATGCAATAGGCACTGCCGTGTCTTCTATTTAATCCTTTCTGCTATAAGCACAAGGTCAGAAATTTTGGGGGAGGGGTGCGCAACTGGCACTTATTTTATCAACCCTGAAAATGAAAAGCAAAGACGACCTTGGCAGAATTTAAGCTCGGAACGTAAAGGCAGACAAAATACCGCGAACGATTCTGCCAGCACGCCACCAGAGTGACATCTATTTAATAGAAAATAAAATTAGCTGTTCACAAGACTATATATATATAGTATTGAAGTTTACAAATATGTAGGCAGATTGCACATAATCAAATAGACAGGTACAACGCTCCTTAATTAATTTTTAGTAAATTAGTAAATGATGTGTATAACGTGATAATTATAAAAGAATATGTCGTTAATTAATATTATTTTTAAAGCATTAAAATGAATAAGTGTATATTTTATACTAAACTTTTCAATTACATGTACGTGAATTATATACATATATGCATGTAAGCGTATGTATGCGTGTGTGTGTGCGTGCATGTGGGTGTAGTGTGTGTGTGTGTGTGCGTGTGCGTGTGTGTGTGCATGTGTGTGTAGTGTGTGTGTGTATGTATTTGTGTGTATGCATTTGTGTGTGTGTATATATAGATATGTGTGTGTGTCTGTGTGTATATGTGTGTCTGTGTGTATATGTGTGTGTGCGTGCGTGTGTCTGTGTGTGCGTCTGTGTGTGTATAGCGAGGAGAATTGACCGGAATGCTGTTATTACAGTTTTCAACCCCAAAATATGTAAGGCAAGCTTAACAACACTGGGATTTAAAAGCAAGTAGCCGAATTGTGTACCGCAATATATGATGGTAGTCTCCTGTAGTCCGATAAAGACGTTTCAGCCATTTCTTCTTGAACAATATGCACAAATGATTCGTCTATTGTGATCAAATGTTTGATCACCAGGAATTGAGGATCGAGAAAAGTAATATATGCTCTTCTCATGCATACGTGACTTTTGTCGACGAAATTTCAGTCACGCAACGAAAGTCAACCAATGGTTACGGTAAAAGACAGTTACGTAAGTTGGCTCATAATATGGCCAAATTTGGAACCACGTGGTTACAGCCATTTCTGCACACTTCCCCTTTTCTTCATAAGCCTAATATATATAATCAACATGTATGTGTGTGTGTATGGACAAACATTCATGCATACATTCATGCATACTGACGCATACATATATACATACATACTGACACATGCATATTTACCTACATACTGACACATACATACATATATACATACATATATACTGACATATGTATATGTGTGTATAGGGTTACATGCGCGCACGTTCGTGTTTGTGCGCGCTAGTATGAGCATGAAGGAGTAAAGTGGAAGTAAAATATATATTATAGTTTATTAGAAGCTCAAACTTCATAAATTGTTACTCAGAGTTTCTCATTTCCCATCTTCTTCACAGAAATGAAAAATGTAACATAAGGCATATATTTAAAAGAGTAGAAATGGGAGTATTTAATGACTCAGTAAACTTTGACTGGATAAGGACATTGAGGCGAAATATTCTTACTGGCTGACTATTTCTACATTGTACACAAAGCGATATATTAGAAGCAGGGATGAGATGGAATTGCGCTAGTAAGAGTGGAAAAGAAATCAAAGAGAAAAGAAAGAAATGAGAGTACATGAAACGGAAAATAATAAAAGGTAATAAAAAAAACGCGCATTAAAAATGCGTTAATAAAAGTCATTGTATCAAAATATGTAAATGTAAAGAGGGAAAGGAAGCTACGTTTAATGAAATGAGGCGACAATGAGAAAGAAATTGTTTAAAAAGAACATATATTTTTAAAAGTGATTATTTCAGTGTGAAATGAGAGTTAGCAGTGTAGCCAAACAATATGGAAGAGGTGGTCGCAAAGTGTAAAAAGTGATTTAATTAAAATATTTAGCTTAGTGAAGCAAGTAATAGGGAGTATATAACAGCAAATGTAGTAAGAAGAAAATATGGCCGGAGGATATTCAAATATCAAACCTTCCGAAAGAGGCATGGAATAAAATAGCAAAGTAGATATTTAGAAGCCTATCTACAAGAGTTTAGATGTTCAGATCATGCGATTAACGCACGTGCGTTTTAAAAAGAATACGTTTCCGTTCAGTACAGCAAAAGTACATCTATAAAGATTGGAATCAACTGTACTGGTACTGATCCACGTAGGATGGAATCTTTTCTATAAGTGACATAATACGGTTCCTGCCCCTTGTAATTTCTTTTTTCTTTGCTGATTTGCGAGCAACAATCTTATTCTCAGCCAATAAGAATTTTACTCTGTCATAATGTTATCAAATAAAAGATAGTCAAGTTATCAAAATATTTCAACGTTATCTCTTTTAATCATGTGTTTACATTCTTCCTTGGAAAGAGAATAAAAAATAAGAATACCTTCCAATAGTTTGTAGGTATGTGTGTGTGTTTGTGTGTGTGTCTGTTATGTGTGTGTGTGTTTGTTATGTGTGTGTGTGTACACACATTATGTATATAGGTGAACGTAGATGAGACATGTCATGTTTAACTGTTAGAAGAACATACAGGTTTCAATTGTCTCTGAGTTTGAAGACTGTGCTTGCAAGAATAGACCGGTTCCGAGTTATAGTTCAGTATTTGGGTGTTAATAAAGAAAATCTCGGTACAGACATAATAGAGTTTAACTTTTCCTCGGTATATTTGCATATAGACTAACAGATTCCTATTAATTCTATATGGAGTATTCTTGATTTATTTTCTATATGCGTTTAAAGAGTGAAGTGTCATTTTTTCCCTATTTGGGTTGCGAAAAGAATGCATATCGGTTGTATCGATCGACCCTATAATTGTAAATGTGGTTGTAGTTGATAGAGTTCGTGATTACGGGTACACTGGAGATAATATTACTTGTAAAACAGTTTCTGTTTAGAAGG